>NW_027507903.1:692792315-692877259 GCF_037356315.1 Lithobates pipiens | reverse complement strand
CTCATTCCATCATCTCCATCCTCTCTGTATCTCCTTCCACTTCTTTTGAACTCCTCATTCCTTCATCTCCATCCTCTCAGTATCTCCCTCCTCTTCCTCTACACTCCTCATTCCTTCATCTCCATCCTCTCAGTATCTCCCTCCTCTTCCTCTACACTCCTCATTCCTTCATCTCCATCCTCTCAGTATCCCCCTCCTCTTCCTCTACACTCCTCATTCCTTCATCTCCATCCTCTCAGTATCTCCCTCCTCTTCCTCTACACTCCTCATTCCATCATCTCCATCCTCTCTGTATCTCCTTCCACTTCTTTTGAACTCCTCATTCCTTCATCTCCATCCTCTCAGTATCTCCCTCCTCTTCCTCTACACTCCTCATTCCTTCATCTCCATCCTCTCAGTATCTCCCTCCTCTTCCTCTACACTCCTCATTCCTTCATCTCCATCCTCTCAGTATCTCCCTCCTCTTCCTCTACACTCCTCATTCCTTCATCTCCATCCTCTCAGTATCTCCCTCCTCTTCCTCTACACTCCTCATTGCTTCATCTCCATCCTCTCAGTATCCCCCTCCTCTTCCTCTACACTCCTCATTCCTTCATCTCCATCCTCTCAGTATCTCCCTCCTCTTCCTCTACACTCCTCATTGCTTCATCTACACCCTCTCAGTATCCCCCCTCCTCTTCCTCTACACTCCTCATTCCTTCATCTCCATCCTCTCAGTATCTCCCTCCTCTTCCTCTACACTCCTCATTCCTTCATCTCCATCCTCTCAGTATCTCCCTCCTCTTCCTCTACACTCCTCATTCCTTCATCTCCATCCTCTCAGTATCTCCATCTTCTTCCTCTACACTCCTCATTGCTTCATCTCCATCCTCTCAGTATCCCCCTCCTCTTCCTCTACACTCCTCATTCCTTCATCTCCATCCTCTCAGTATCTCCCTCCTCTTCCTCTACACTCCTCATTGCTTCATCTCCATCCTCTCAGTATCCCCCTCCTTTTCCTCTACACTCCTCATTCCTTCATCTCCATCCTCTCAGTATCCCCCTCCTCTTCCTCTACACTCCTCATTCCTTCATTTCCATCCTCTCAGTATCCCCCTCCTTTTCCTCTACACTCCTCATTCCTTCATCTCCATCCTCTCAGTATCCCCCCTCCTCTTCCTCTACACTCCTCATTCCTTCATCTCCATCCTCTCAGTATCTCCCTCCTCTTCCTCTACACTCCTCATTGCTTCATCTACACCCTCTCAGTATCCCCCCTCCTCTTCCTCTACACTCCTCATTCCTTCATCTCCATCCTCTCAGTATCTCCCTCCTCTTCCTCTACACTCCTCATTCCTTCATCTCCATCCTCTCAGTATCTCCCTCCTCTTCCTCTACACTCCTCATTCCTTCATCTCCATCCTCTCAGTATCTCCATCTTCTTCCTCTACACTCCTCATTGCTTCATCTCCATCCTCTCAGTATCCCCCTCCTCTTCCTCTACACTCCTCATTCCTTCATCTCCATCCTCTCAGTATCTCCCTCCTCTTCCTCTACACTCCTCATTGCTTCATCTCCATCCTCTCAGTATCCCCCTCCTTTTCCTCTACACTCCTCATTCCTTCATCTCCATCCTCTCAGTATCCCCCTCCTCTTCCTCTACACTCCTCATTCCTTCATTTCCATCCTCTCAGTATCTCCCTCCTCTTCCTCTACACTCCTCATTCCTTCATTTCCATCCTCTCAGTATCTCCCTCCTCTTCCTCTACACTCCTCATTCCATCATCTCCATCCTCTCTGTATCTCCTTCCACTTCTTTTGAACTCCTCATTCCTTCATCTCCATCCTCTCAGTATCTCCCTCCTCTTCCTCTACACTCCTCATTCCTTCATCTCCATCCTCTCAGTATCTCCCTCCTCTTCCTCTACACTCCTCATTCCTTCATCTCCATCCTCTCAGTATCCCCCTCCTCTTCCTCTACACTCCTCATTCCTTCATCTCCATCCTCTCAGTATCTCCCTCCTCTTCCTCTACACTCCTCATTCCATCATCTCCATCCTCTCTGTATCTCCTTCCACTTCTTTTGAACTCCTCATTCCTTCATCTCCATCCTCTCAGTATCTCCCTCCTCTTCCTCTACACTCCTCATTCCTTCATCTCCATCCTCTCAGTATCTCCCTCCTCTTCCTCTACACTCCTCATTCCTTCATCTCCATCCTCTCAGTATCTCCCTCCTCTTCCTCTACACTCCTCATTCCTTCATCTCCATCCTCTCAGTATCCCCCACCTCTTCCTCTACACTCCTCATTCCTTCATCTCCATCCTCTCAGTATCCCCCTCCTCTTCCTCTACACTCCTCATTCCTTCATTTCCATCCTCTCAGTATCTCCCTCCTCTTCCTCTACACTCCTCATTCCTTCATTTCCATCCTCTCAGTATCTCCCTCCTCTTCCTCTACACTCCTCATTCCATCATCTCCATCCTCTCTGTATCTCCTTCCACTTCTTTTGAACTCCTCATTCCTTCATCTCCATCCTCTCAGTATCTCCCTCCTCTTCCTCTACACTCCTCATTCCTTCATCTCCATCCTCTCAGTATCTCCCTCCTCTTCCTCTACACTCCTCATTCCTTCATCTCCATCCTCTCAGTATCCCCCTCCTCTTCCTCTACACTCCTCATTCCTTCATCTCCATCCTCTCAGTATCTCCCTCCTCTTCCTCTACACTCCTCATTCCATCATCTCCATCCTCTCTGTATCTCCTTCCACTTCTTTTGAACTCCTCATTCCTTCATCTCCATCCTCTCAGTATCTCCCTCCTCTTCCTCTACACTCCTCATTCCTTCATCTCCATCCTCTCAGTATCTCCCTCCTCTTCCTCTACACTCCTCATTCCTTCATCTCCATCCTCTCAGTATCTCCCTCCTCTTCCTCTACACTCCTCATTCCTTCATCTCCATCCTCTCAGTATCCCCCACCTCTTCCTCTACACTCCTCATTCCTTCATCTCCATCCTCTCAGTATCCCCCTCCTCTTCCTCTACACTCCTCATTCCTTCATCTCCATCTTACATATATCTACCAGTGTGTTCCATTTTGGAGCGTGTAGGGTGGGGGTTACATTCCGGGTCCAATTTGAAAGACTTCCTGTCCATTAGAAAGTGGGAGGAAATCTCTTGAAAGGCAGTTGTCACCAGAACACGTGTTCTCATTGGATTTGTTCTCTTCTTGTTTTGGTGGCTATGCAGAAATATTGGGTTTGTCCTTTCTTCAGACTTCATGACAACGGTTACCAGGAGAGATAGAGCGAGGGGCCGGGTCGGAAATGGGTTTTGTTCATGTCAGAACTGCTTCTCATACAACACAAGTCTATGAGAATGAAGCCGGCCAGAAGGGGGGCAATTGCAGTTCATTGAATTCTGAGTGATCTCAGAAGCCTCCGAGTACACTTTTTTTTCCATTTCGGAGTAATGGAGGGTTATAACCCCTGTCAGGCTTTTTTTTTTTTTTTTTTTTTAATCTGTGCCCCATTGGGGAGATTTTCCTTTTAAATACCCGTCCCATATTCAAAGCAGGAAGTGAGGAGAAATCATTCCAAAGTGACAAAATGATTGGTTGTCACCAGCGCTGGAAGGATCAGTGTCCCAATTGGAAGATTTCCCCATTATTCCTGATCTGGTGACAACTCAAAATCAGGGATTTTTTTTCCCCCACTATAGTGGTCACCAGGACCAACAGGGACACAGGTGGCAATAACCTGACAGGGGTTCTGCAGTTCTATGCAGTTGAGTTCTGGAATGGACACTGTGTGACGGTTCTCTGATCTCCCACAATTCTCTCCTCAGGGCAAGCACTGCATCCTCGATGTTTCCGCCAATGCTGTCAGACGTCTTCAGGCAGCTCAGCTACAACCTATTGCTATTTTTATACGTCCAAAATCCCTGGAGAACATTTTGTAAGAATCTTTGTCTTTTTGTCTTTTTCTTCTTAAACTTCTTTCTTCATCTTATCTCTGCAAACTAGATTCAGAGTTCTGGATTTGATCCAAACTATGGAGGAGCAAAAGGGACCATTGTTAGATAATTCGAAATACAAGCTTTGCAAAATCTTACATTACTCTCCAGACTTACAGAGAATGAGGGGTCGGGTTCTGATTATCTCCAGAATGATGTAGGACGAGGGGTCGGGTTCTGATTATCTCCAGAATGATGTAGGACGAGGGGTCGGGTTCTGATTATCTCCAGAATGATGTAGGATGAGGGGTCGGGTTCTGATTATCTCCAGAATGATGTAGGATGAGGGGTCGGGTTCTGATTATCTCCAGACTTACAGAGAATGAGGGGTTGGGTTCTGATTATCTCTAGAATGATGTAGGACGAGGGGTCGGGTTCTGATTATCTCCAGAATGATGTCGGACGAGGGGTCGGGTTCTGATTATCTCCAGAATGATGTAGATGAGGGGTCGGGTTCTGATTATCTCCAGAATGATGTAGGACGAGGGGTCGGGTTCTGATTATCTCCAGAATGATGTAGGACGAGGGGTCAGGTTCTGATTATCTCCAGAATGATGTAGGATGAGGGGTCGGGTTCTGATTATCTCCAGAATGATGTAGGACGAGGGGACGGGTTCTGATTATCTCCAGAATGATGTAGGACGAGGGGTCGGGTTCTGATTATCTCCAGAATGATGTAGATGAGGGGTCGGGTTCTGATTATCTCCAGAATGATGTAGGACGAGGGGTCGGGTTCTGATTATCTCCAGACTTACAGAGAATGAGGGGTCGGGTTCTGATTATCTCCAGACTTACAGAGAATGAGGGGTTGGGTTCTGATTATCTCCAGAATGATGTAGATGAGGGGTCGGGTTCTGATTATCTCCAGACTTACAGAGAATGAGGGGTCGGGTTCTGATTATCTCCAGAATGATGTAGGATGAGGGGTTGGGTTCTGATTATCTCCAGAATGATGTAGATGAGGGGTCGGGTTCTGATTATCTCCAGACTTACAGAGAATGAGGGGTTGGGTTCTGATTATCTCCAGAATGATGTAGGATGAGGGGTCGGGTTCTGATTATCTCCAGAATGATGTAGGACGAGGGGTCGGGTTCTGATTATCTCCAGAATGATGTAGGACGAGGGGACGGGTTCTGATTATCTCCAGAATGATGTAGGATGAGGGGTCGGGTTCTGATTATCTCCAGAATGATGTAGGACGAGGGGTCGGGTTCTGATTATCTCCAGACTTACAGAGAATGAGGGGTCGGGTTCTGATTATCTCCAGAATGATGTAGGAGGAGGGGTCGGGTTCTGATTATCTCCAGAATGATGTAGGACGAGGGGTCGGGTTCTGATTATCTCCAGAATGATGTAGGACGAGGGGACGGGTTCTGATTATCTCCAGAATGATGTAGGATGAGGGGTCGGGTTCTGATTATCTCCAGAATGATGTAGGACGAGGGGTCGGGTTCTGATTATCTCCAGACTTACAGAGAATGAGGGGTCGGGTTCTGATTATCTCCAGACTTACAGAGAATGAGGGGTCGGGTTCTGATTATCTCCAGAATGATGTAGGACGAGGGGTCGGGTTCTGATTATCTCCAGAATGATGTAGATGAGGGGTCGGGTTCTGATTATCTCCAGAATGATGTAGGACGAGGGGTCGGGTTTCCGTTTATCTCCAGAATGATGTAGGATGAGGGGTCGGGTTCTGATTATCTCCAGAATGATGTAGGATGAGGGGTCGGGTTCTGATTATCTCCAGAATGATGTAGGACGAGGGGTCGGGTTCTGATTATCTCCAGAATGATGTAGGACGAGGGGTCGGGTTCTGATTATCTCCAGAATGATGTAGGATGAGGGGTCGGGTTCTGATTATCTCCAGAATGATGTAGGACGAGGGGTCGGGTTCTGATTATCTCCAGACTTACAGAGAATGAGGGGTCGGGTTCTGATTATCTCCAGACTTACAGAGAATGAGGGGTTGGGTTCTGATTATCTCCAGAATGATGTAGATGAGGGGTTGGGTTCTGATTATCTCCAGAATGATGTAGGACGAGGGGTCGGGTTTCCGTTTATCTCCAGAATGATGTAGGATGAGGGGTTGGGTTCTGATTATCTCCAGAATGATGTAGGATGAGGGGTCGGGTTCTGATTATCTCCAGAATGATGTAGGATGAGGGGTCGGGTTCTGATTATCTCCAGAATGATGTAGGACGAGGGGTCGGGTTCTGATTATCTCCAGAATGATGTAGATGAGGGGTCGGGTTCTGATTATCTCCAGACTTACAGAGAATGAGGGGTTGGGTTCTGATTATCTCCAGAATGATGTAGATGAGGGGTCGGGTTCTGATTATCTCCAGAATGATGTAGGACGAGGGGTCGGGTTTCCGTTTATCTCCAGAATGATGTAGGATGAGGGGTTGGGTTCTGATTATCTCCAGAATGATGTAGGATGAGGGGTCGGGTTCTGATTATCTCCAGAATGATGTAGGATGAGGGGTCGGGTTCTGATTATCTCCAGAATGATGTAGGACGAGGGGTCGGGTTCTGATTATCTCCAGAATGATGTAGGACGAGGGGTCGGGTTCTGATTATCTCCAGAATGATGTAGGATGAGGGGTCGGGTTCTGATTATCTCCAGAATGATGTAGGACGAGGGGTCGGGTTCTGATTATCTCCAGACTTACAGAGAATGAGGGGTCGGGTTCTGATTATCTCCAGACTTACAGAGAATGAGGGGTTGGGTTCTGATTATCTCCAGAATGATGTAGGACGAGGGGTCGGGTTCTGATTATCTCCAGAATGATGTAGGACGAGGGGTCGGGTTTCCGTTTATCTCCAGAATGATGTAGGATGAGGGGTTGGGTTCTGATTATCTCCAGAATGATGTAGGACAAGGGGTCGGGTTCTGATTATCTCCAGAATGATGTAGGATGAGGGGTCGGGTTCTGATTATCTCCAGAATGATGTAGGACGAGGGGTCGGGTTCTGATTATCTCCAGAATGATGTAGGACGAGGGGTCGGGTTCTGATTATCTCCAGAATGATGTAGGACGAGGGGTCAGGTTCTGATTATCTCCAGAATGATGTAGGACGAGGGGTCGGGTTCTGATTATCTCCAGAATGATGTAGATGCGGGGTCGGGTTCTGATTATCTCCAGAATGATGTAGATGAGGGGTCGGGTTCTGATTATCTCCAGAATGATGTAGATGAGGGGTCGGGTTTCCGTTTATCTCCAGAATGATGTAGGATGAGGGGTCGGGTTCTGATTATCTCCAGAATGATGTAGGACGAGGGGTCGGGTTCTGATTATCTCCAGAATGATGTAGGACGAGGGGTTGGGTTCTGATTATCTCCAGAATGATGTAGGACGAGGGGTTGGGTTCTGATTATCTCAAGAATGATGTAGGACGAGGGGTCGGGTTCTGATTATCTCCAGAATGATGTAGGACGAGGGGTCGGGTTCTGATTATCTCCAGAATGATGTAGGACGAGGGGTCGGGTTCTGATTATCTCCAGAATGATGTAGGACGAGGGGTCGGGTTCTGATTATCTCCAGAATGATGTTGGATGAGGGGTCGGGTTTCCGTTTATCTCCAGAATGATGTAGGATGAGGGGTCGGGTTCTGATTATCTCCAGAATGATGTAGGACGAGGGGTCGGGTTCTGATTATCTCCAGAATGATGTAGGACGAGGGGTCGGGTTCTGATTATCTCCAGAATGATGTAGGATGAGGGGTCGGGTTTCCGTTTATCTCCAGAATGATGTAGGATGAGGGGTCAGGTTCTGATTATCTCCAGAATGATGTAGATGAGGGGTCGGGTTCTGATTATCTCCAGAATGATGTAGGACGAGGGGTTGGGTTCTGATTATCTCCAGAATGATGTAGGACGAGGGGTTGGGTTCTGATTATCTCCAGAATGATGTAGGACGAGGGGTCGGGTTCTGATTATCTCCAGAATGATGTAGGACGAGGGGTCGGGTTCTGATTATCTCCAGAATGATGTAGGACGAGGGGTCGGGTTCTGATTATCTCCAGAATGATGTAGGATGAGGGGTCGGGTTTCCGTTTATCTCCAGAATGATGTAGGATGAGGGGTCGGGTTCTGATTATCTCCAGAATGATGTAGGACGAGGGGTCGGGTTCTGATTATCTCCAGAATGATGTAGGACGAGGGGTCGGGTTCTGATTATCTCCAGAATGATGTAGGATGAGGGGTCGGGTTTCCGTTTATCTCCAGAATGATGTAGGATGAGGGGTCAGGTTCTGATTATCTCCAGAATGATGTAGGACGAGGGGTTGGGTTCTGATTATCTCCAGAATGATGTAGGACGAGGGGTTGGGTTCTGATTATCTCCAGAGTGATGTAGGACGAGGGGTCGGGTTCTGATTATCTCCAGAATGATGTAGGACGAGGGGTCGGGTTCTGATTATCTCCAGAATGATGTAGGACGAGGGGTCGGGTTCTGATTATCTCCAGAATGATGTAGGATGAGGGGTCGGGTTTCCGTTTATCTCCAGAATGATGTAGGATGAGGGGTCGGGTTCTGATTATCTCCAGAATGATGTAGGACGAGGGGTCGGGTTCTGATTATCTCCAGAATGATGTAGGACGAGGGGTCGGGTTCTGATTATCTCCAGAATGATGTAGGATGAGGGGTCGGGTTTCCGTTTATCTCCAGAATGATGTAGGATGAGGGGTCAGGTTCTGATTATCTCCAGAATGATGTAGATGAGGGGTCGGGTTCTGATTATCTCCAGAATGATGTAGGACGAGGGGTCGGGTTCTGATTATCTCCAGAATGATGTAGGACGAGGGGTTGGGTTCTGATTATCTCCAGAATGATGTAGGACGAGGGGTCGGGTTCTGATTATCTCCAGAATGATGTAGGACGAGGGGTCGGGTTCTGATTATCTCCAGAATGATGTAGGACGAGGGGTCGGGTTCTGATTATCTCCAGAATGATGTAGGATGAGGGGTCGGGTTTCCGTTTATCTCCAGAATGATGTAGGATGAGGGGTCGGGTTCTGATTATCTCCAGAATGATGTAGGACGAGGGGTCGGGTTCTGATTATCTCCAGAATGATGTAGGACGAGGGGTCGGGTTCTGATTATCTCCAGAATGATGTAGGATGAGGGGTCGGGTTTCCGTTTATCTCCAGAATGATGTAGGATGAGGGGTCAGGTTCTGATTATCTCCAGAATGATGTAGGACGAGGGGTTGGGTTCTGATTATCTCCAGAATGATGTAGGACGAGGGGTTGGGTTCTGATTATCTCCAGAATGATGTAGGACGAGGGGTCGGGTTCTGATTATCTCCAGAATGATGTAGGACGAGGGGTCGGGTTCTGATTATCTCCAGAATGATGTAGGACGAGGGGTCGGGTTCTGATTATCTCCAGAATGATGTAGGATGAGGGGTCGGGTTTCCGTTTATCTCCAGAATGATGTAGGATGAGGGGTCGGGTTCTGATTATCTCCAGAATGATGTAGGACGAGGGGTCGGGTTCTGATTATCTCCAGAATGATGTAGGACGAGGGGTCGGGTTCTGATTATCTCCAGAATGATGTAGGATGAGGGGTCGGGTTTCCGTTTATCTCCAGAATGATGTAGGATGAGGGGTCAGGTTCTGATTATCTCCAGAATGATGTAGATGAGGGGTCGGGTTCTGATTATCTCCAGAATGATGTAGGACGAGGGGTTGGGTTCTGATTATCTCCAGAATGATGTAGGACGAGGGGTTGGGTTCTGATTATCTCCAGAATGATGTAGGACGAGGGGTCGGGTTCTGATTATCTCCAGAATGATGTAGGACGAGGGGTCGGGTTCTGATTATCTCCAGAATGATGTAGGACGAGGGGTCGGGTTCTGATTACCTCCAGAATGATGTAGGACGAGGGGTCGGGTTCTGATTATCTCCAGAATGATGTAGGATGAGGGGTCGGGTTTCCGTTTATCTCCAGAATGATGTAGGATGAGGGGTCGGGTTCTGATTATCTCCAGAATGATGTAGGACGAGGGGTCGGGTTCTGATTATCTCCAGAATGATGTAGGACGAGGGGTCGGGTTCTGATTATCTCCAGAATGATGTAGGATGAGGGGTCGGGTTTCCGTTTATCTCCAGAATGATGTAGGATGAGGGGTCGGGTTCTGATTATCTCCAGAATGATGTAGATGAGGGGTTGGGTTCTGATTATCTCCAGAATGATGTAGGATGAGGGGTCAGGTTCTGATTATCTCCAGAATGATGTAGATGAGGGGTTGGGTTCTGATTATCTCCAGAATGATGTAGATGAAGGGTCGGGTTCTGATTATCTCCAGAATGATGTAGATGAGGGGTTGGGTTCTGATTATCTCCAGAATGATGTAGGATGAGGGGTCAGGTTCTGATTATCTCCAGAATGATGTAGGATGAGGGGTCGGGTTCTGATTATCTCCAGAATGATGTAGGATGAGGGGTCGGGTTCTGATTATCTCCAGAATGATGTAGATGAGGGGTTGGGTTCTGATTATCTCCAGAATGATGTAGGATGAGGGGTCAGGTTCTGATTATCTCCAGAATGATGTAGATGAGGGGTTGGGTTCTGATTATCTCCAGAATGATGTAGATGAAGGGTCGGGTTCTGATTATCTCCAGAATGATGTAGGATGAGGGGTCAGGTTCTGATTATCTCCAGAATGATGTAGATGAGGGGTCGGGTTCTGATTATCTCCAGAATGATGTAGATGAGGGGTTGGGTTCTGATTATCTCCAGAATGATGTAGGATGAGGGGTCGGGTTCTGATTATCTCCAGAATGATGTAGATGAAGGGTCGGGTTCTGATTATCTCCAGAATGATGTAGATGAAGGGTCGGGTTCTGATTATCTCCAGAATGATGTAGGACGAGGGGTTGGGTTCTGATTATCTCCAGAATGATGTAGGACGAGGGGTCGGGTTCTGATTATCTCCAGAATGATGTAGATGAGGGGTCGGGTTCTGATTATCTCCAGAATGAAGTTTTGGTCTTCTGAATATCACCATGCTAATGAAAGAAAAGGATTTGGGGCTCCTCCAGACTGATGCAGGATAAAGGTCAGGGGCCATTCATGTTATGATTATCTCCAGACGGATGTAGGAGGACCGTTTGGGTCAGTTCAGGTTTTGGTTATCTCCAGACTCCGGTAGGATGTACGTTAGGGTTAGATGTGAAGGGTGATCCATCGGGTCCGTTTCAGGCTCAGGCTCGGTTCTTTGTATTTCCAAACAGATCTAGAAGAAAAGTCACAGCTGGTTCCTTTTCTTTGTCTTTTGTTTAGCTGAGTCTGGGGTCAGTTTCAGGATCAGGCTCGGTTCTATGGTGGGGTCAGCAATTTGTGTTGGTTATTGTAAATGAATTATCTGATTATCTCTTCTGTCTCCTCGCCTCATTTTGTTTCTCTTGCTCCTCTTCTTTGTTTTCTCTTTTGCTCTCTTTTCTTTGTTCTTGTTTCTGTTCTGTGTTCCCCCTGCCTTTCTCTTCCCTCTGTGTTTTCTCTCCTCTCTTTGTCTATTGCTCCTTTTCTTTCTCCTCTGACTCTTTTCAGGTGTCCCTCTCAAGCTGGCCTGTCTAGATCAGCAGATCAGTTGATTGACTTCTGTTGAAGTTTCCCGTCCCTCCTCTTTGCCCCTCTTTTCTCCCGTCCCTCCTCTTTGCCCCTTTTGGTCTCCCGTCCCTCCTCTTTGCCCCTCTTTTCTCTCGTCCCTCCTCTTTGCCCCTTTTTTCTCCCGTCCCTCCTCTTTGCCCCTCTTTTCTCCCGTCCCTCCTCTTTGCCACTTTTTTCTCCCGTCCCTCCTCTTTGCCCCTCTTTCCTCCCGTCCCTCCTCTTTGCCCCTTTTTTCTCCTGTCCCTCCTCTTTGCCCCTCTTGGTCTCCCATCCCTCCTCTTTGCCCCTTTTTTCTCCCGTCTCTCCTCTTTGCCCCTCTTTTCTCCCATCCCTCCTCTTTGCCCCTCTTTTCTCCCGTCCCTCCTCTTTGCCCCTCTTGGTCTCCTGTCCCTCCTCTTTGCCCCTTTTTTCTCCCGTCTCTCCTCTTTGCCCCTCTTGGTCTCCTGTCCCTCCTCTTTGCCCCTTTTTTCTCCCGTCTCCTCTTTTTTCCTCGTCCTCATTACTCTTTTTTATATCTGATTCTTTCAGCCTTTTTCTTTATTCTCATTTATCTTTCTTTGATCTCTTTAGAGAAATTAACAAACGTCTAACAGAGGAACAAGCGAGGAAAACGTACGAAAGGTCCACAAAGCTGGAACAAGACTTCACAGAGTGCTTCTCAGGTAGGATGTTCCTGCGAAGTGTGGAAACCGCATTCACCTTCTACATAAACTGGCCCCAGCAGACGAGGGGTCCCTGGGGGGGGGTTTATAATGCAGACGAGGGGCCCCCGGGGGGTTTATAATGCAGACGAGGGGCCCCTGGGGGGGTTTATAATGCAGACGAGGGGCCCCTGGGGGGTTTATAATGCAGACGAGGGGCCCCTGGGGGGTTTATAATGCAGACGAGGGGCCCCCGGGGGGGTTTATAATGCAGACGAGGGGCCCCCAGGGGGGTTTATAATGCAGACGAGGGGCCCCTGGGGGGTTTATAATGCAGACGAGGGGCCCCTGGGGGGTTTATAATGCAGACGAGGGGCCCCCGGGGGGGTTTATAATGCAGACGAGGGGCCCCCGGGGGGGTTTGTAATGCAGACGAGGGGCCCCCGGGGGGGTTTATAATGCAGACGAGGGGCCCCCGGGGGGGTTTATAATGCAGACAAGGGGCCCCGGTAGTGTAAAATATATGGTACAATTTGATAAAAATGCTGCCCAATAGAACTGCCACACCTTTTTCTGTTACCATTGAAGCCTGCATGAAATACTCCAAATGTTTTGCATTCCTACATTCTGGCCTATTTCCAGGACACGACAGTCATTGGGCTCTCACAGCCGGTGCCATCGCCCCCTCCTCCGCGCTCGCGGCCGGCGCCATCGCCCCCCCCGCTCTTGTGGCCGGGGCCATCGCCCTTCCCCGTGCTCGCAGCCAGTGCCATCGCCCTCCCCCGTGCTCACAGCCAGTGCCATCGCCCACCCATGCGCTCGCAGCCAGTGCCATCGCCCACCCATGCTCTCGAGGCCAGTGCCATCGCCCTCCCCCGCGCTCGCGGCCGGTGCCATCGCCCTCCCATGCGCTCGTGGCCGGTGCCATCGCCCTCCCCCGCACTCGCGGCCGGCGCCATCGCCCTCCATTGCATACCCATACTGCAGTGCAGGAAATCTCCCCAATGTGGGAGGGACAGAGACACAGATTATCCCTGCCATTGGAGCGTCTAGAAGAAGAAAATAGTAGATGGCCTAAAACCCAATTGCAATCACAGCTCACTAGTCCTTGGATGCTTTGGCTGTATTCATTTTATTTGTAGGTTTTTTTTTTTTTTTTTTTTGTTTTTACTTGGTGATCCTGCCATTATTATTATTAATGTTCTTCATGATTTATATAGTGCCGATAGTTTACGCAGTGCTTTACAACTTGGGGGTAGACAGTACAAATACAATACATTTTAATACAAGAGGAATCAGAGGGTCCTGCTCCTTAGAGCTTACAATCTAAGAGGGAGGGTCAAGAGGTAAGATCTGTGGGGGATGAGCTGATGGAGAAAATGTAGAGTTGTTAGGTGGGGGCCGGATGGGCTTCTCTGAAGAGATGAGTTTTCAGGGATCGTCTGAGAGCAGACAAAGTAGGAGATAGTCTGACATAATGGGGTAAGAAGTTCCATAGGATAGGAGAGGCTCAGAAGAAGTCCTGGCAGGCGAGCAAGGGAGGAGGTGATGAGAGAGCAGGAGGTATTGGGAGGAGAGAAGAGAACGATTAGATATTTTGAGATCAGGTTAGTGATGTAGCTGGGGGCCGGGTTGTGGAAGGCTTTGTTAGTTACTTGACTTTGATTCGTTGGTTGAGTGGCAGCCAATGGAGGGAGTGGCAGAGCGGGGGTAGAAGACTCCGAGTGGTTTATTCTTTCCATTGACACAAAGGGTGGATGAGCCTGGCAGCAGCATTCATGATGTACTGAAGGGGGAGGAGCCTATTTAGAGGTAAGCCAATGAGAAGGGAGTTGAGGCGAGCGATGACCAGGGAGTGGATTAGAGAAGACCTTTCTCTCCTCCGAGTTCTTGTTGGAGAACTTAACCGGACCAAACGTTCCGACAGCTTCACCTGCTTCAGGAATTCCTCATCAATGACCGTGTAATGATGAGGACTTCACTAATGACCGTGTAATGATGAGGACTTCACTAATGACCGTGTAACGATGAGGACTTCACTAATGACCGTGTAATGATGAGGACTTCACTAATGACTGTGTAATGATGAGGACTTCACTAATGACCGTGTAATGATGAGGACTTCACTAATGACCGTGTAACGATGAGGACTTCACTAATGACCGTGTAATGATGAGGACTTCACTAATGACCGTGTAACGATGAGGACTTCACTAATGACCGTGTAACGATGAGGACTTCACCAATGACCGTGTAACGATGAGGACTTCACCAATGACCGTGTAACGATGAGGACTTCACCAATGACCGTGTAACGATGAGGACTTCACCAATGACCATGTAACGATGAGGACTTCACTAATGACCGTGTAACGATGAGGACTTCACCAATGACCGTGTAACGATGAGGACTTCACCAATGACCGTGTAACGATGAGGACTTCACTAATGACCGTGTAACGATGAGGACTTCACCAATGACCGTGTAACGATGAGGACTTCACTAATGACTGTAAATGTGAAGTTCCCTCACAACTCTCCCCGTGCCTCCTCCTGTGATCCGCGCCCCCCCCCCACGCCCAGATGGGTGCCCTCCTGCTGCTGTCTAGTATTCCATTCTTCGATTCACCCGCCCGACAACTACCCCCCCAGTGGCATGTTACCTCAGCTTATATAGGAGGCCTGCCCCCTGCCAATACCAGTTGGGGATTGGTCAGGGCTCCCACATGAGCTGCCTTTCTTCCAGAACATTCTCCCTGGAAGCAGGGGAGGCGCCTCAGAACCAGAGCACATGTGGCCGCACCCACTGCTACACTAACCACTCCCAGCCCCCCAGATGAAAACAGATAGGCCTAGCTCAGAGCATAGGCCTGCGTAAATTTACCTGTACTAACAGTCTCCCTAGTAAAAATCCTATACTAACCCATACCTATTGGTAAAGGGTGCTACATTCACCCCCCCCCCCCCCCCACCACCAAAATCATAGCTGTCCTCAGCTGTGGAAAAATACGTTTCCAAAAACTCCTTCAGAGCCCAGGAGTAAAGGCATCCCATATTATTAGGTTGGATGGGGGAAAGGCTGAAAACTTGGACAGGGGTTTTGTATAATATGTACAATCTGATCATGTATGTACAATCGGATCATGTATGTACATTGCACATTTTATACACATCCTTACTACAAATCCCTGCAGCTAGATACATACAAGTGGAGGCAGAGCATTACTCTCTTGGGAAGAATACTCTGCCTATCACAGGTCTTCATCTGTTCCCGCGGTGGAGATGGACAGCCGTCACATCCCTGGCGTTCCTAAAAAGAAGACACAAACAGCATACAACCTACCTTTACAAGTCGTTCACCAGGCAGAGGGGGTTACAATCCTCCACGTGGTGAAAGAAACCCGCTCCTTAAACTTTACAAAGGGTGGCATGTCTTTCCCTGTTTCTCTGTCACTCCCTCAGGAGGGATCTAAGGGGACCTCCTGATGGGCACAGTCCAAACATACATGCCGATGAACAATGAAACCTTCTAATTGCCCCTGGGGTGGAGGGGCACCTCCCGAAAATTAGGTAGCAAAAAAAAAAAAAAGGTTTGGCAGGAACAGTACACCCTGGTGTCCATGATACACATCTCCTCCTATCAGGCACCCTGAGAGGGGGCAAAGGCTGTGCCTGCAAGAAATGTTGTCAGTGAAGAAAAACCACACAGGCCCTGCCCTGCCCTGCCCTGCCCTGTCCTGCCCTGCCCTGCCCTGCCCTGCCCTGCCCTGCCCTGCCCTGTCCTGCCCTGCCCTGTCCTGTCCTGCCCTGCCCTGCCCTGCCCTGCCCGGCCCTGCCCGGCCCTGCCCTGCCCTGCCCTGTCCTGCCCTGCCCTGTCCTGCCCTGCCCTGTCCTGCCCTGCCCTGCCCTGTCCTGCCCTGCCCTGTCCTGTCCTGCCCTGTCCTGCCCTGTCCTGCCCTGCCCTGCCCTGCCCTGCCCTACCCTGCCAGTCCTTGTGGCCGCTTTAATATGGGCTATGCAGCAGTCCTCCTACATATAAAAATGTGGATCCGGCAACCTCTTCCGGTTATCGCCTTCTCTGACGGGAACCGAGTGGCTCCTAGTAGGCTGACCCACCTTTACAACCAGGACTCCATCTCGGTGTATGGCACGGCACAATTTCCATTCTTGTTGGATATCTTTAAACCAGGCCCAGACCTCGCATTCCGGCACCCGGAGAGGCTTGTGCACATACAAGAAGCCCCAAACCAGGTTATCTTCCCACTGTTCCTGTGAGTCTTCAATGACGTCCATGGTTTGGGCTGGGACATAAGGGTAATCTAAGCCCCACTCCAAGGCAACCCTCCTTTGTACCTTCCGCTGGAGTCGGGGTAACTCTTCAATTTTCCTCTTCCAGGCAGGACACAGGCATCTGGGGCCTTGATGACCCACTGCCTGTATGTGGGTGCCCTGGTATGGGAAGTGGATGGCTGATTAATGAAATGTCTGCTGGCTTGTACTGAGGTCCATCCTGGGGATTGTGGTTCCTCCATTGGTTCTTCCATTGTTTCGGATGGGGTATCTATGGATGGGGAATCTCTGGTCTCCCACTCCTCCTCACTGGAGCCCTCCTCTGGGGAAGACCATGAGAACAGCTTCTCCACTGATCCAAACCTCTCCAACCCCAGTCTATGACCTGGCCCTCGCTCACCTCATCCAGCTCACCTGAAGGTACTCCCTCCTGCAGAATGGGCTTCCTCTTGATGGGTACAGCAAGGGTCTTACTTGGCGCCGGCTCTTCAGGGATAATAACCGGAGGCTGCACACTGACTCCTGCAACCTCCGGGCCACGGGTCTCTACAGCAGTCTCTTCATCCCATATGTCCCGGAACCTCTGAAGTGGACATACCTGATGTCAACTCTCCTCCATCACTGGCAGGTGATCCTCTGCCCTCTCCGGCCTTTCCGAATTTCCTGCGGTTGCAGCATGCATAGTCCTGTGAGCGGATAATATCTTGATTCCCGCTGCAACGGCCTTAAGCGGGTTAGTGGCTCCCCACAGTGACCGCACCGGGCCCAGGCATTGACTCCGCTCGTGGGTATGTGGCTCTTGGGGCACAGCATGCACAACCGCTCTACTCCTCCAATCACCCCAAGGCAAGTCCTCCACAGAGCTCCAGATGGATGCCGGTGTCTACTAGCACCCGGTCCTGCATTTCAGATCATAGCTGTACAGCGGGCATCCTCCAATCACCCTCCGCCATCTTCCTCCGCCTCGTGTCTGGTGCACAGCACGCTGATCTCCTCGCGGTCCTCCGCTGGGGTGTGACTCCGCCCACGCGCTTGTTGGTTCAGCGTGCGAGGAACTGTAACCAGACTTCAGGCAGTGTGCGCTGTAGTGACACCTGGTGGCAGGCGCTGAGGAATTGCAGGCACTGTCCAGGTTTCGTTTTAAAACTGCGTCACAGAAGCTGGAGGTGAAAGCAGGAAAACTACAACGATCACCATTAACATAGTAAAATCTCTCCTGTGATATCCTCCTGTGTGAGAACGACCGCACACCATCCCGTCATAGACTCCCCCTCGTTGCCTTCTGTTACTAAGGGCAACAGCAGATATCCACAACTCCTTTTACTGTGTTAAGCACGATGAATAAAGTCATTTTTTTCCCTCTCTGCAATGCAGTGAACAATGCCCGCGCCAGGCAGGGCGCTGGGCATATTTGTAATCCGGAGCCCGCTCGCTCTCTCGCTGCGGTTACAGTCACTGGTTGCAGGGCTTATCGCGGTAATGAGTGTTCACTGAGTGCAGGGGCGTGATGGCAGCGCTGATCCTGACCAGTTGCTATGGGCGGCAACACTTGGAGACAACTTTGGTTGCTATGGGCAACGGCATGTGGCAAAAGTAAATTTTGAAAGCAAACATAGTCCTTTCCTCATTGTACCTCAAACTTCACAAAACAGGCAAAGTCAACCCTGGCTTTTTGGCGGTTGCTAGGGGCGACGACCAGCAGATTAACCGTGTAGTTGCCACTAGAAACAAACATCCACCATATCACCCTGCTGCCAGACTCCCATATATATATATATATATATATATCGAGCAGTCATTTGCTTTGTTTGGTTGATTGGGGAAAGGGGTATGTGGGATGCCCATAGAAGAGATCACTTTGCCGTCATATTTAGAGATTTTATTGAGATGGCACATATCAGAAATGATCCGCATGTTTAATAGCTACAGTCTTTGCTCTCATATTGACAACATGTAACAAACATTGTATGTAAAACTGGCAACAACAACAAACTGATACATTGTATAATCGATATATGACTGCTGCATCAAGATAATACATTGTATAATCGATATATGACCGCTGCATTGAGATAATACATTGTATAATAGATATATGACTGCTGCATCGAGATAATACATTGTATAATCGATATATAACCACTGCATTGAGATAATACATTGTATAATAGATATATGACTGCTGCATCGAGATAATACATTGTATAATCGATATATAACCACTGCATCAAGATAATACATTGTATAATAGATATATGACCGCTGCATCGAGATAATACATTGCATAATAGATATATGACCGCTGCATTGAGATAATACATTGTATAATAGATATATGACTGCTGCATCGAGATAATACATTGTATAATCGATATATAACCGCTGCATCGAGATAATACATTGTATAATAGACATATGACCGCTGCATCGAGATAATACATTGTATAATAGACACATGACCGCTGCATCGAGATAATACATTGTATAATAGATATATGACCGCTGCATCGAGATAATACATTGCATAATAGACACATGACCGCTGCATCGAGATAATACATTGTATAATAGACACATGACCG
The DNA here is from genome assembly GCF_037356315.1 of Lithobates pipiens. NCBI lineage: Eukaryota > Metazoa > Chordata > Amphibia > Anura > Ranidae > Lithobates > Lithobates pipiens. The sequence continues at coordinate 692,858,142 of NW_027507903.1, read as the reverse complement.
CTGCATCGAGATAATACATTGTATAATAGACACATGACCGCTGCATCGAGATAATACATTGTATAATAGACATATGACCGCTGCATCGAGATAATACATTGTATAATAGATATATGACTGCTGCATTGAGATAATACATTGTATAATCGATATATAACCACTGCATCGAGATAATACATTGTATAATCGATATATGACTGCTGCATTGAGATAATACATTGCATAATAGATATATGACCGCTGCATCGAGATAATACATTGTATAATAAATATATGACTGCTGCATCGAGATAATACATTGTATAATAGATATATGACCGCTGCATCGAGATAATACATTGTATAATAGATATATGACCGCTGCATCGAGATAATACATTGCATAATAGATATATGACCGCTGCATCGAGATAATACATTGTATAATAGACACATGACCGCTGCATCGAGATAATACATTGTATAATAGACACATGACCGCTGCATCGAGATAATACATTGTATAATAGACATATGACCGCTGCATCGAGATAATACATTGTATAATAGACACATGACCGCTGCATCGAGATAATACATTGTATAATAGATATATGACTGCTGCATTGAGATAATACATTGTATAATCGATATATAACCACTGCATCGAGATAATACATTGTATAATCGATATATGACTGCTGCATTGAGATAATACATTGCATAATAGATATATGACCGCTGCATCGAGATAATACATTGTATAATAAATATATGACTGCTGCATCGAGATAATACATTGTATAATAGATATATGACCGCTGCATCGAGATAATACATTGTATAATAGATATATGACCGCTGCATCGAGATAATACATTGCATAATAGATATATGACCGCTGCATCGAGATAATACATTGTATTATAGACATATGACCGCTGTATTGTAGGATGAATCTATAAACAACCATCCTAGATGACACGGACCACCTCAGAAACAGTAGAGTAGAAACATACAATCTCTCTATATAGATCTGAGATGCATCAGTTAAGGCCTACGCGTTTCGAGGATTTATTCCACTCTTCAGAAGCATATCTCTGTATGTCTCTCTCATATATCTGTAAAAAAAAAAACACAAATATAAAAAATAATATACACCGCCGCCCACACCTCATATAAAGCCTGAGATGCATCAGTTAAGGCCTACGCGTTTCGAGGATTTATTCCACTCTTCAGAAGCATATCTCTGTATGTCTCTCTCATATATCTGTAAAAAAAAAAAACACAAATATAAAAAATAATATACACCGCCGCCCACACCTCATATAAAGCCCCATTCATTCATTCTTTGTTTTCCTTTGGTATAAAGGTTTGAACTCGCTGACCATTGTGAGCACCACTGTCAAAGTTAAATGATTTGTCTTAACCCTCTAGCTGGGCTTTTAAAGAAAGTTGACAAATAACAGACTTTCTGTCAGGATCACCAGGTAATAAACATGTTACAGGAAGGGCTCATATATATATATATATTCAAAGTAATCACATATCATTGTCTTCTCTCTCCTGGGGAGGGGGCCTGGGCCTACTGTGGGCACTGCTGAAGAGCGCCCCCCAGTGACCATTGCACAAGTGTTTATCAATAACTTTAGTTCACCAAAAATGTCTACTACCCCTAGGCCCAGAAAAGTCTAGTCTGTGTGTGGCCACCAGAAAATGCTTTAAATGTAATGAGATTGAAGTGACTGCTAACCATCTTTTCTCTCTCTTCTTTTCCTTTCTGCTCCTTGGATGTCCTCTCGTTCTTCCCTTCAGCGGTGGTCGAGGGAGACAGCTTTGAAGAGGTCTACCATAAAATAAAAGGGATCATCGAGGATCTGTCAGGACCCTACATCTGGGTTCCTTCTCGTGAAAGACTTTAAAACCAACTTCTTCCTTCACCCTCAGCATGATGTCCATGAGTGGAGACTGCTCTCTCCTGGAGCTTTGTAAATGTGGAGGCAATAAGGCACTTCCTGGCTTCTGATGGCCTCCCCTCCCTGGAGGGCCTTATGTCACATCCTCTTACATATCAGGAGGCCATTATGTTTGTGTTTATATGTTTTTACGTGTGTATTTTATACATGCACAAAACTCATATAGACCACAATCCGGCGCTCCTCTGGTTTTCATGGCTCCTCGTGGGAGTGGTTTCCTTGTGGTCCAGCCCCTGCTGAGTGCAGTTGGTTTGGATCCTGCAGTCCCACCTAATAGAGTGGGTGGAGCCTGTTGTATAAAGAGACTTTTAGTCCTGGTTTTTTTATCTCGCTGTCTGCGTTAATCTTGTGCATGCGTCTTATACTGGAAGGGGGGATTCTGGAAAAAAAAATTCCCCCCATCCCCACGCACATGCCCTTACAGTTTGGGGCAATATGAACTATAACTCCCCTTGTAAGGGGTAGTAGATTCATGGATGTCTCCTTAGGTCTAAAACAAAGCCATGGAGGGGTGTTCAAAGCTCTTCGGGGCTCGGACAGGAGAGAGACTGACCAGGAAGCACTGCTGGTACTCTCGTCAGAACGCGGGATGAAAGGGCGGAGCTCTGTGGGGCTCAGGCAGGCGGAGGGTTACATACAGTACAGTAATAAAGATAAAACTATTTTATGTGGATAAATAAAATGTTATATATTTATTTGCTGTCTCTGTGTAGCGTGGTGCCATTTTAGAAAATTCTGTTGTATATGCCATATTCTGTCCAAAAAAAAAACACTCAACCAAACAGCCTACCCTCCACCGATGACCCTCAATCCACCTCTCCACCAATATGACCTTAAGCCCCCCTCTTCACCGATATGACCCTCAGCCCCCCCCCCCTCTCCACCGCTATGACCTTCAGAACCCCTCTCTACCGATATGTTCCTCAGCCCCCTCTCCACCGATATGACCCTTAGCCCCCTCTCCACCGATATGACCCTCAGCCCCCCCCCCTCTACCGATATGACCCTCAACCCCCCCTCTCCACCGATATGACCCTCAGCCCCCCTTCTCCACCGCTATGACCTTCAGAACCCCTCTCCACCGATATGACTCTTAGCCCCCCCCCTCCACCAATATGACCCTCAGCCCCCTCTGCACCAATATGACCCTCAGCCCCCTCCTCTCCACCACTACGACCTTCAGAACCTCTCTCCACCGATATGACCTTCAGCCCCCCCTCTCCACCGATATGACCTTCAGCCACCCTCTCCACCAATATGACTTTAACCTCCCCCTCCACCGATATGACCTTCAGACCCCCTCTCCACCGATATGACCTTCAGACCCCCCCCCCCCACCTATATGACCCTTAGCCCCCTCTCCACCAATATGACCTTCAGCCCCCCCTTCACCAATATGACCTTCAGCCCCCCCTCTCCACCGATATGACCTTCAGCCCCCCTCTCCACCGATATGACCCTTAGCCCCCCAACCACCGATTTGACCCTCAGCCCCCCCTCCACCGATATGACCTTCAGCCCCCCTCTCCACCGATATGACCTTCGACCCTCCACCGATATGACCTTCAGCCCCCCCTCCACCGATATGATCTTCAGCCCCCACCCTCCACCGATATGACCTTCAGCCTCCCTTCTCCACCGATATGACCTTAACCTCCCCCTCTCCACCGATATGACCTTCAGCCCCCCCCTCCACCGATATGACCCTTAGTCCCCTCTCCGCCGATATGACCCTCAGCCCCCCCTCCACAGATATGACCCTTAGCCCCCTCTCCACCGATATGACTCTCAGCCCCCCCCCCTCCACCGATATGACCTTCAGCCCCCCTCCCTCTCCACTGATATGACCTTCGACCCTCACCCCTCCACCGCTATGACCTTCAGCCCCCCTCTCCACCGCTATGACCTTCAGCCCCCCCCTCTCCCCCGCTATGACCTTCAGCACCCCCTCTCCACCGATATGACCCTCAGCCCCCCCTCCACCGATATGACCTTTAGCCTCCCCCCTCCACCTATATGACCTTCAGCCCCCCTCCCTCTCCACCGATATGACTTTGAGCCCCCCTCTCCACCGATATGACCCTTAGCCCCCTCTCCACCGATATGACCCTCAGCCCCCTCTCCACCGATATGACCCTCAGCCCCCTCTCCACCGATATGACCTTCAGCCCCCCTCTCCACCGATATGACCCTCAGACCCCTCTCCACCGATATGACCTTCAGCCCCCCCCACCGATATGACCTTCAGCCCCACCCACTGATATGACCTGATTCAATATTGATCTAAAACAGCAGAAAAATGTCCTCTTTTTTTTCCCATCTCACCTCCCATGTTTAGCACTCTGCGTCCTGCAGGAAACAAACGTGGTAGGTGGGCTTACACACCAGTGGAGGAGGATGGGTGGACTTGTTGGTATACCAGTTTTGTTGGACAACACACCAAAGGCCTAAGTATTTAATACAATGAATGAACGTTCCATGGAGCTCCGAGCAACCTCAGAAGAGAAAAAGCAAATGCCAGAACACCTGGAGGCTTATTTTACATTTAAAGACTAAGAGGCTATAGATACATAATATTTTATAATATATTAAACTGATACAAGTCTAATAAATGATGTACTGTATATCTGAAGACAATGTAGGCTGAAAAAGTCCAGTCCATCATATTCAACCAATAACAACATACCTTGAACTGGCCAGAACCAGCTCTCTCTCGAGAGAGTCTTACAAACCTTCACAGCTTTTACTGTGAAGAAGCCTTTCCGCATGTGGAGGTTAAATATCTTTTTTCTTGCATACATAGAGTGCCCCCTTGTCCTCTGTAATGACCTGTAATATATTGTATGTAGATCTTTTATAATTCATACTTGCTATGAAGGGAGAAGGACAGCTGCCACCAATACCTAACAGGTATATTTAATCTGATTACAGATTCCTCCTTTTTTGTCTAGACTATAAGGCTTTGTGTTCGGTCAGCTCCCTTGGCCAGTTATCAGAGACTACAAATAGTACATTGGTTTTCATTTCAACATATCTCCTATTGGCTCCCCTCAGTCTGTACAATGTCTAATTGAACACATGTTATTATTTCTGTTTGCTGTAAGAATGTTTGACTTGACTACGTGTACAGGAGTGGACACATACTCCTTTCCACCACCCAGGATCAAGGCCTGGATACTTCTACTGTCCTTGATCACACAGCACACCGGCTCCTTCTTTTTTTTTTTTAAAAGAACAACAAGTTTATTGGTGGACTAGAACAACAGGGCATACAGCAAAGAATGTACATAGGGTAACAAGGCAATCAAATCACATTCACATATGTTATACAGTCTACATACATACATTATGGCTTCGTTGGTCATACTTCGTGCAAGACCGCCCCGACAACCCACCCCCCAGACTCCTCAGGCAACCGCCGGGAGGGCCCGGGGAGCAGGGCCGCCCGGGAGGCCATACTCTGAATCGATTTAGGCCAAAACAATACTATCAGTACCTCCACACCACTCCTCCATCCCCGCCAACCACCGGACGGCTTCCCCAGTGAACTGAGACTGCGGGCAATAGATATTTTCCAAACCATAACCACCATCAGGTCACTCAATGTATTTCTTTAAGTTGACTCCGCACAGGTGTCCAGGCTAGCGAGCCACCTGTCCCAGATCCTGTTATACTTGTTGGGGCAACCCCTATGTGCGTAAATAACCTTCTTCAGAGGCAGCGATAAATTCACCTCGGCTATCCATGCTCTAATCGTGAGAGGCGCTGTACGTAGCCACAGCCTTGCGATCAGTTTCCTAGCACTAAACAGGGTCTCGTGAAGAAAGATGGTATGACAGCGAGTGTTCCGGGTATCGGTCAGAAGACTGAGTAGACAGATTTTGGGGTCAACCTGTAAAGGAGAACCCATGTGATCATGTAAGAACTGAATGATGCGTAGCCAATAGGCCTGAACGTCCGGGCATGCCCATATTAAGTGATAGAATGTACACGGGTGTTCCCCACAGCGTGGGCACCCCGGGTGCTGTGATGTGCGGTATTTGCTCAGTCTTATCGGCGTGAGGTATGCCTTGTGTATAATATAGAGTTGGGTCAGCCGATCCGACAACCTAGGGGAAGCCAGCCCAACATTGCTGAGAATATCCTCCCATTCTTCAGTGTCCAGTGGGCCTACCTACACCGGCTCCTTCTAAATGTTTGCCAGACCATGTCCTCAAGGAATACAACCCAAGGGTGGGCACCACACTAAACAATTCCAACAGGCCCTAATAAGCGTGTCCGGTTCCTAACTCCAACGACTGAATCGCCTTACCAACGAAGCTGGCAATCCTTTACAAGCATGAGAACGGAGGGCCAGGTGGCTGCATTGCAATTCTGAGACACCAACGCCTGGACCTGAAAAAGAGACATTCACTGAAAGAGATTTAGGAGGAATAGGAGGATTCCTAGCCTTCAAGGATCATGGATACCTTAGTGATAACCTACCTGATCCTCCAAGAGATGGTGGAAGGAGATGTGGGGCAAACCGAGGATCTGAGGTTCAGCTGGACACGATGGTGGTGGAGATATAAGCTTGCACTACACCTACCCTAATGTAGAGCCACCTCTCTGTGGAGCTTTGGTGCACAACAAAGAGAAGGAAGGAAGACGTCCCGATTAAAGTGAAAAGAAGAAACCACCTTATAGAGAAAGGAGGCTCGGGGGCCTCAAAACCACCCGGTCTTTATAAAGAACAAAGAATAAGGCCGTCAAGTTCTTAGACCCGACTTGCTGATGTTATGGCCACTAGTAAAAAAGACGGAGAATTGCTGAGAGAGGTTATATGGGCCCTAACATCTCATATAATCCATGGTCAGGATTTGAAGGAGCCTTTGTCCTGTAGACTTATCATGTCAGAACTTCGGAGTTGTCCTGTGTTCACTCCCTGTACATATCCCTCCCAGTCTTTATCTTGGGACTACACAATGATTAGACTTGATGTTGTGGAGATGGGAAGTGGGTTTGAGTAGTTTGGATAAGAGAAAACTGGGCAGGGTGAAGCTCATGAGGTCTGAGGAAGGAACACCAGGCAACCACATTGTTCTGAAATTTGGAAGTCAAGGTAGTGACAACCACCCATTCCAGGATACAATCAAATACAAATACAAGTCCTTTCAGCAGAGGGTCTGTACTAGATCTGCACGATTAATCGTTAAAGAATCGAGATTGCGATTCTCTCCCCCCCCCCCCTCGCAATCTTAACACAGCATTTCCTCGATTCAGTGCAGAGAGTTCTCTGCACAAGCCGACAGCTGTCAAAAAAAAAAAAACTGTCAGCCTGCAAAGTTTATCACAACCTCGCTCAGGCGAGATAAAGAGAAACATTGTAACATTTCTTATATCAAAGGAATGAACCTCTGTCTGTAGATGAGGGCAGTTTAATCACTTAAAGAGGAGTTCCACGCGCCCCTTTAAAAATGAAAAGTCAGCAGCTACACATACTGTATACATACTGACTTCTAACACTAGGACACTTACCTGTCCTGGAGTCCAGCGATTTCGGCACCGCGGCTGGTCAGGTGGTGCCGCCGCCATTGCTGGTGAGGAAACTTGGCGGTGTAGCCTCTCGACTTCACGGACGGGTCCCTAGTGAGCATGCGTGAAGCGCTTTGCACTCTCTCAATGGCCCCGCAGAAGGGGAGGGAGGAGGAGGGAGGCCAAGCTGCTGACTTACTTCGCCACGGCCCGGTCTACCGGACGTACCTGCTACCCCCTCCCCCCCCTTCAAAAGGTGCCAAATGTGGCACCGGAGGGGGGAGGAATATCAGATAAGCAGAAGTTCCAGTTTTCGGTTGAACTTTAAAGACTAAACCTTTTTCTGACACTTGTCGCTTACAAGTTAAAATCAGTATTTTTTGCTAGAAAATGACTTAGAACCCCCAAATATTCATATATATTTTTTTTAGCAGAGACCCTAGAGAATAGCAGAGACCACCTGTGAGGGTAAGTCCCGGAAATCTGACCAGTCCTCATCATCTACTGTACATCAGGTATATCCCTCTGCCACTTCTCCTGGGGGTAAGTCCCGGAAATCTGACCAGTCCTCATCATCTACTGTACATCAGGTATATCCCTCTGCCACTTCTCCTGGGGGTAAGTCCCGGAAATCTGACCAGTCCTCGTCATCTACTGTACATCAGGTATATCCCTCTGCCACTTCTCCTGGGGGTAAGTCCCGGAAATCTGACCAGTCCTCGTCATCTACTGTACATCAGGTATATCCCTCTGCCACTTCTCCTGGGGGTAAGTCCCGGAAATCTGACCAGTCCTCATCATCTACTGTACATCAGGTATATCCCTCTGCCACTTCTCCTGGGGGTAAGTCCCGGAAATCTGACCAGTCCTCATCATCTTCTGTACATCAGGTATATCCCTCTGCCACTTCTCCTGGGGGTAAGTCCCGGAAATCTGACCAGTCCTCGTCATCTACTGTACATCAGGTATATCCCTCTGCCACTTCTCCTGGGGGTAAGTCCCGGAAATCTGACCAGTCCTCATCATCTACTGTACATCAGGTATATCCCTCTGCCACTTCTCCTGGGGGTAAGTCCCGGAAATCTGACCAGTCCTCATCATCTACTGTACATCAGGTATATCCCTCTGCCACTTCTCCTGGGGGTAAGTCCCGGAAATCTGACCAGTCCCCATCATCTACTGTACATCAGGTATATCCCTCTGCCACTTCTCCTGGGGGTAAGTCCCGGAAATCTGACCAGTCCTCGTCATCTACTGTACATCAGGTATATCCCTCTGCCACTTCTCCTGGGGGTAAGTCCCGGAAATCTGACCAGTCCTCGTCATCTACTGTACATCAGGTATATCCCTCTGCCACTTCTCCTGGGGGTAAGTCCCGGAAATCTGACCAGTCCTCATCATCTACTGTACATCAAGTATATCCCTCTGCCACTTCTCCTGGGGGTAAGTCCCGGAAATCTGACCAGTCCTCATCATCTACTGTACATCAGGTATATCCCTCTGCCACTTCTCCTGGGGGTAAGTCCCGGAAATCTGACCAGTCCTCGTCATCTACTGTACATCAGGTATATCCCTCTGCCACTTCTCCTGGGGGTAAGTCCCGGAAATCTGACCAGTCCTCTTCATCTACTGTACATCAGGTATATCCCTCTGCCACTTCTCCTGGGGGTAAGTCCCGGAAATCTGACCAGTCCTCATCTACTGTACATCAGGTATATCCCTCTGCCACTTCTCCTGGGGGTAAGTCCCGGAAATCTGACCAGTCCTCATCATCTACTGTACATCAGGTATATCCCTCTGCCACTTCTCCTGGGGGTAAGTCCTGGAAATCTGACCAGTCCTCGTCATCTACTGTACATCAGGTATATCCCTCTGCCACTTCTCCTGGGGGTAAGTCCCAGAAATCTGACCAGTCCTCGTCATCTACTGTACATCAGGTATATCCCTCTGCCACTTCTGGGGGTAAGTCCCAGAAATCTGACCAGTCCTCATCATCTACGGTCAAGCATGTACTGGCCATTTGGACTACCGGGAGTTTCCCGGTGGGCCGATGGCTCAGTGGGCCACTCTGATGTAAGGGGGCTGCTGATGGGACACTCTGATGTAAGGGGGCTGCTGATGGGACACTCTGATGTAAGGGGGCTGCTTATGGGACACTCTGATCTAAAGGGGCTGCTGATGGGACACTCTGATCTAAGGGGGCTGCTGATGGGACACTCGTAAGGGGGCTGGTGATGGGACACTCTGATGTAAGGGAGTGCTGATGGGACACTCAAAATGTAAGTGGGCCGGTCTGGATGAAGTCCAGGGCCAAATTCCTGTCCCAGTCCAGCCCTGTCTACGGTACATTAGGTATATCCCTCTGCCACTTCTCCTGGGGGTAAGTCCCGGAAATCTGACCAGTCCTCATCATCTACTGTACATCAGGTATATCCCTCTGCCACTTCTCCTGGGGGTAAGTCCCGGAAATCTGACCAGTCCTCATCATCTACTGTACATCAGGTATATCCCTCTGCCACTTCTCCTGGGGGTAAGTCCCGGAAATCTGACCAGTCCTCGTCATCTACTGTACATCAGGTATATCCCTCTGCCACTTCTCCTGGGGGTAAGTCCCGGAAATCTGACCAGTCCTCGTCATCTACTGTACATCAGGTATATCCCTCTGCCACTTCTCCTGGGGGTAAGTCCCGGAAATCTGACCAGTCCTCGTCATCTACTGTACATCAGGTATATCCCTCTGCCACTTCTCCTGGGGGTAAGTCCCGGAAATCTGACCAGTCCTCGTCATCTACTGTACATCAGGTATATCCCTCTGCCACTTCTCCTGGGGGTAAGTCCCGGAAATCTGACCAGTCCTCGTCATCTACTGTACATCAGGTATATCCCTCTGCCACTTCTCCTGGGGGTAAGTCCCGGAAATCTGACCAGTCCTCATCATCTACTGTACATCAGGTATATCCCTCTGCCACTTCTCCTGGAGGCCAGAAAAGGGTATGAAGAAGAACACGGGGGTATAGGGACAAGGCCGGTTTCAACAGCTGGTCCACAAATCTTCCAAAGGAGAGCAACAAGAAGATGTTTGGCCGTGGAAGGCATGAGAGAAACTCGTCTATATATTTGCACCTGTAGATATTCGGGATACTAAGCTTGTGGTAGAGAGGATCAAAAGAAAGCAGTTCCTTATTAGCAACTACATGTGCCATGGCATTAATTGTGAGATTGGCCCAGCAGGGGGGGTGGGGAATTGTGGGAATATGGGGCGAAGACGGGTTGTTCCACAGTGGGATCTGAGGGGAAAGAGTAGCAGGCGCCTGTGATGCCCATTTAAGCCCCACTGACCAGGCTTTGATGGTAGTCTTCATACGAGAGGTATGGGGCTTTGACACCTCGAAGGAGGAGATGATGGAGTGCCCCCAGGGAGCCAAGGACTACTGCCTCCTGCATGGTGGATGGCTTATTCAAGTTTGGCCCCAAACACCAAAGAGTGAAGTAGCTATAAGTATTCTTACAAATCTGGCATAGCCAATCCCCCCTGTAGGGCTGGTCTAATCAATGAGCTGTGTTTGTATGGTGGGGTTTGAGATCCCCGTAGATAAGAAAGTAACAATTGGTTAAGCTGTTTAATAAAGGAATTGGGGATCCACGTGGGTAAGTTGCAAAAAAGTTATGTAAACTTGGGCAAAAGTTTCATTTGAAGCAAATGTATGCAATCAGGTAAAGAGACAGGCAAGTTTCTCCATGCCTTACGTTTGTTTTTGTCTGACAGTACTGGAAACAAATTCTGTTCAATAAGACCACCACCCCAAGACCATCACCCCAAGACCACCACCGCAAGACCACCACCCCAAGACCATCACCCCAAGACCATCACCCCAAGACCACCACCCCAAGACCACCACCTCAAGACCACTACCCCAAGACCACCACCCCAAGACCACTACCCCAAGACCATCACCCCAAGACCATCACCCCAAGACCACCACCGCAAGACCACCACCCCAAGACCACCACCCCAAGACCATCACCCCAAGACCATCACCCCAAGACCATCACCCCAAGACCACCACCCCAAGACCACCACCCCATGACCACCACCGCAAGACCATCACCCCAAGACCATCACCGCAAGACCACCACCGCAAGACCACCACCCCAAGACCACCACCCCAAGACCATCACCCCAAGACCACCACCGCAAGACCACCACCCCAAGACCACCACCCCAAGACCATCACCCCAAGACCATCACCCCAAGACCATCACCCCAAGACCACCACCCCAAGACCACCACCCCATGACCACCACCGCAAGACCACCACCCCAAGACCACCACCCCAAGACCACCACCCCAAGACCATCACCCCAAGACCATCACCCCAAGACCACCACCGCAAGACCACCACCCCAAGACCACCACCCCATGACCACCACCCCAAGACCACCACCCCAAGACCACTACCCCAAGACCACCACCGCAAGACCACCACCCCAAGACCATCACCCCAAGACCATCACCCCAAGACCATCACCCCAAGACCACCACCGCAAGACCATCACCGCAAGACCACCACCGCAAGACCACCACCCCAAGACCACCACCCCAAGACCACCACCCCATGACCACCACCGCAAGACCACGACCCCAAGACCACCACCTCAAGACCACCACCGCAAGACCAGCACCCCAAGACCACCACCCCAAGACCACCACTCCATGACCACCACCGCAAGACCACTACCCCAAGACCACCACTGCAAGACCACCACCCCAAGACCACCACCCCAAGACCACCACCCCATGACCACCACCCCAAGACCACCACCCCAAGACCACCACCCCATGACCACCACCGCAAGACCACTACCCCAAGACCACCACCTCAAGACCATCACCCCAAGACCACCACCCCAAGACCATCACCACAAGACCACCACCCCAAGCCACCACCCCAAGACCACTACCCCAAGACCACCACCGCAAGACCACCACCCCAAGACCACCACCCCATGACCACCACCGCAAGACCACGACCCCAAGACCACCACCTCAAGACCACCACCCCAAGACCACCACCCCAAGACCATCACCCCAAGACCACCACCGCAAGACCACCACCCCAAGACCACCACCCCAAGACCACCACCCCATGACCACCACCGCAAGACCACCACCCCAAGACCACCACCGCAAGACCACTACCCCAAGACCACCACCGCAAGACCACCACCCCAAGACCACCACCGCAAGACCACCACCGCAAGACCACCACCCCAAGACCATCACCGCAAGACCACCACCGCAAGACCACCACCCCAAGACCACCACCCCATGACCACCACCGCAAGACCACCACCCCAAGACCACCACCGCAAGACCACCACCCCAAGACCACCACCGCAAGACCACCACCGCAAGACCACCACCGCAAGACCACTACCCCAAGACCACCACCCCAAGACCACCACCGCAAGACCACCACCCCAAGTATAAGCGAATTAAGACACCCACTGCAGCTGCAGGCCCCGGAGGTCCAGTCAGGAGCTTCAAAGACAATAGGAAAATGTAGTGCCGGGTAACTCTCAGGCCAGGGACCTGTGAAAAGCATTTCAGGACCTATAAGCCTCCTGTAGGGAGGGTCCAGCAAAGTTCAAATCCCCACAGAGCGACCCTCTCCTCCAGCCAGAAACCTGTAGACCCCGAATGTCCAGAGCGACACGTAGTGCCCCAGCAATCAGTCACATTTGTGTAAATGTTTTCATGTGACAACATTGAAGAAATGACACTTGTCTACAATGTAAAGTAGTGAGTGTACAGCTTGTATAACAGTGTAAATTTCCTGTCCCCTCAAAATAACTCAACACACAGCCATTAATGTCTAAACCGCTGGCAACAAAAGTCAGTACACCCCTAAGGGAAAATGTCCAAACTGGGCCCAAAGTGTCAATATTTTATGTGGCCTCCATTATTTTCCAGCACTGCCTTCACCCTCTTGGGCATGGAGGTCAGCACAGCTTTACAGGTCGCCACTAGAGTCCTCTTCCCCTCCCCCATGATGACATCACAGAGCTGGTGGATGTTGGAGACCTTCCCCTCCTCCACCTTCCCTCTGAGGATCCCCCACAGATGATCAATAGGGTTTAGGTCTGGAGACATGCTTGGCCAGTCCATCACCTTTACCCTCAGCTTCTTTAGCAAGGCAGTGGTGGTGTTGGAGGTGTGTTTGGGGTGGTTATCATGTTGGAATACTGCCCTGCGGTCCAGTCTCTGAAGGGAGGGGATCATGCTCTGCTTCAGTATGTCACAGTACATGTTGGCATTCATGGTCCCCTCAATGATCTGTAGCCCCCCAGTGCCAGCAGCCCCAGACCATGACACCCCCACCACCATGCCTGACTGTAGACAAGACACATTTGTCTTTGTCCTCCTCACCTGGTTGCCCCCACACACGCCTGACACCATCTGACACCAAATACCTTTATCTTGGTCTCATCAGACCACAGGACATGGTTCCAGTAATCCATCTCCTTAGTCTGCTTGTTTTCAGAAAACTATTTGTGGTCTTTCTTGTGCATCATCTTTAGAAGAGGCTTCCTTCTGGGATGACAGCCATGCAGACCAATTTGATGCAGTGTGCGGCGTATGGTCTGATCACTGACAGGCTGACCCCCCCCCCCCCCCCCTACAACCTCTGCAGCAATGCTGGCAGCACTCATACGTCTATTTCCCAAAGACAACCTCTGGATATGACGCTGAGCATGTGACCTCAACTTCTCTGGTGGACCATGACGAGGCCTGTTCTGAGGGGAACCTGTCCTGTTATACCGCTGTATGGTCTTGGCCACCGTGCTGCAGCTCAGTTTCAGGGTCTCTGCAATCTTCTTATAGCCTAGGCCATCTTTATGTAGAGCAACAATTCTTATCTTCAGATCCTCAGAGAGTTCTTTGCCATGAAAGTGCCATGTTGTACTTCCAGTGACCAGTATGAGAGAGTGAGAGCGATAACACCAAATTTAACACACCTGCTCCCCATTCACACCTGAGACCTTGTAACACTAACGAGTCACATGACCCCGGGGGAGGGAAAATGGCTAATTGGGCCCCAATTTGGACATTTTCACTTAGGGGTGTACTGACTTTTGTTGCCAGCGGTTTAGACATTAATGGCTGTGTGTTGAGTTATTTTGAGGGGACAGGAAATTTACACTGTTATACAAGCTTTACACTCACTACTTTACATTGTAGACAAGTGTCATTTCTTCAGTGTTGTCACATGAAAAGAGAGAAGAAATGTCACTGAGGGGTGTACTTACTTTTGTCACATACTGTAAATGCTTTTATATTTCATCTTTTGAAATACTTCTATTTAGAATCGCAGCGTATATTACAGATGTTTCTTAAAAGTTAGAATCTTAAAAAGCCTCAATTGATACAGCGCATACTATGAACGGGGCGTGTTTCCCTTATAACACATGGTGGCAGATATCTTGTGTGTGTAAAGGGATAACTGCAGAGGTATCTGGTCCCAGTGTTCATTGCTTAGGGTTAGGGTGTCTGATGACACTTAGCTTGTTGTCCCGCAAGCTGGAAAATCTTTGCACATGGTGAGGTGGAGGGAGGCATTGTCACACAGTCCACACAAGAGTGTTGTCCGCCCACAACAGGACTTAGGAGC
Organism: Lithobates pipiens; assembly: GCF_037356315.1. NCBI lineage: Eukaryota > Metazoa > Chordata > Amphibia > Anura > Ranidae > Lithobates > Lithobates pipiens. Next base: position 692,843,000 of record NW_027507903.1, on the reverse strand, counting down.
TGAGGGCATTTCTGGCACACCAGCGGGTATTTTTCTGTACTTGAACGGTCTTTAATAGGACAAAACACTGGACTTTATCCCGCCCCCAGCACACACAATGGCCGTTCTCCTGTGTCCCACCCCCAGCACACACAATGGCCGTTCTCCTGTGTCCCACCCCCAGCACACACATCGGCCGTTCCCCTGTGTCCCACCCCCAGCACACACATCGGCGGTTCCCCTGTGTCCCACCCCCAGCACACACATCAGCGGTTCCCCTGTGTCCCACCCCCAGCACACACATCAGCCGTTCCCCTGTGTCCCACCCCCAGCACACACAATGGCCGTTCTCCTGTGTCCCACCCCCAGCACACACATCGGCCGTTCCCCTGTGTCCCACCCCCAGCACACACATCGGCGGTTCCCCTGTGTCCCACCCCCAGCACACACATCAGCGGTTCCCCTGTGTCCCACCCCCAGCACACACATCAGCCGTTCCCCTGTGTCCCACCCCCAGCACACACATCGGCCGTTCCCCTGTGTCCCACCCCCAGCACACACATCGGCCGTTAACCTGTATCCCACCCCCAGCACACACATCGGCCGTTCCCCTGTGTCCCACCCCCAGCACACACATCGGCCGTTCCCCTGTATCCCACCCCCAGCACACACATCGGCCGTTCCCCTGTGTCCCACCCCCAGCACACACATCGGCCGTTCTCCTGTGTCCCACCCCCCGCACACACATCGGCCGTTAACCTGTATCCCACCCCCAGCACACACATCGGCCGTTCCCCTGTGTCCCACCCCCAGCACACACATCGGCCGTTCTCCTGTGTCCCACCCCCCGCACACACATCGGCGGTTCCCCTGTGTCCCACCCCCAGCACACACATCGGCCGTTCCCCTGTGTCCCACCCCCAGCACACACATCGGCCGTTCCCCTGTGTCCCACCCCCAGCACACACATCGGCCGTTCCCCTGTGTCCCACCCCCAGCACACACATCGGCGGTTCCCCTGTGTCCCACCCCCAGCACACACATCGGCCGTTCCCCTGTGTCCAACCCCCAACACACACACATCGGCCTTTCTCCTGTGTCCCACCCCCAGCACACACATCGGCCGTTCTCCTGTGTCCCACCCCCAGCACACACATCAGCCGTTCCCCTGTGTCCCACCCCCAGCACACACATCAGCCGTTCCCCTGTGTCCCACCCCCAGCACACACATAGGCCATTCCCCTGTGTCCCACCTCCAGCACACACATCGGCCGTTCTCCTGTGTCCCACCCCCCGCACACACATCGGCCGTTCCCCTGTGTCCCACCTCCAGCACACACATCAGCCGTTCCCCTGTGTCCCACCCCCAGCACACACAATGGCCGTTCTCCTGTGTCCCACCCCCAGCACACACATAGGCCATTCCCCTGTGTCCCACCTCCAGCACACACATCGGCCGTTCTCCTGTGTCCCACCTCCCGCACACACATCGGCCGTTCTCCTGTGTCCCACCCCCAGCACACACATCAGCCGTTCCCCTGTGTCCCACCCCCAGCACACACATCGGTCTCTCCCCTGTGTCCCACCCCCAGCACACACATAGGCCGTTCTCCTGTGTCCCACCCCCCACACACACATCGGCCGTTCCCCTGTGTCCCACCCCCAGCACACACATCATGTGGCGAGGCGTGTACTGGCCCTTCTCCCTGGAATCCTTTCAGCCGCTGGAGAGAAGACCGGGTGACTGGGCTCACTCCATTATACTGTTGGGGATCTGGGCCGACTGCCCAGCATTCCTGGGCTATACAAGTGGAGACTGAAGTCCCATCCACTTTTGGTAGGGGAAAATCCCCCCGTGCTTCCAGAGCATCATGGCTGACATCCTCCTGTCTCAGTGCGGTACCATTTTCTGGGGTTCTGTGGTGGAGACCGAAGTCCCATCCACTTTCACTGGAACTCCCTCTTCTGTTAGTTGAGGGCAGAGGCCAGTAGCACTCCGCCGTGGTGCCAGCCCTTCTACTGGGTTGCCGTGAGAGGAGACCGCAGTCCCATCCGCAGTCCACCAATATCAGCTCAAGCTGCAGTTGTGTGTAGAATGCAGTAGCACTCTGCCCTGTCAGCACTTCAGCTGAGGACCCCACATCATCCACTCCGACTAACCGCTGGGGCGGGAGGCCGGCTTCCTCCACTCCCAGACGGTGGATTTGCTGCTGGGATGGAAGGATGACCTCCGTCTCTCCCAAACTGTGTAGCTGCCATTGGGGAGGAGAGCCGGCTGCTTCCTCATCCATTCCCTCATCTGGCTACTGGGATGACATTTCTCTGTCACCATCTCTCAGGTGCATGGATCCTTGTTGGGGAGTGACCATCTCCTTCCCCCCTCCGGAACTCCCTCAGGTGTGGGGCAGAGGTCTTGGATCCGCTGTTTGGCTGTCAGTGCTTCAGCTGTTTGTTGTAACTCCACAGATGCTGCTGGCAGAAAATCCCATGTCAGTGTTGTGGGAGAAAGGCCGACTACCTCTTCTCTCAAGAAGGCCGAAGTCACTGCAGGTGCTGGAGAGAGGCCAGCGCCACTCTGCCCTGTTGGCAGTGATTTAGCTGGGAGTAGAAGCTTCACTACATTCGCTTGTCGCTGGGGAGAGGGGCCGACTGTCCCGTTTCCCTGGAACTCCACAGTTGTTGCCAGTACTGAGCAGAGGTTGGTAGCATTCTGCCCTCTGCTGGGGACTCCACATCATCCACTCCAGCTTAATGTTGGGGAGTGACTGCCACCTTCTCACCATGGGGCCCTGGCGCTGCTGCAGGTGTGGGGCAGAGGTCTTGGACCCTCTGTCCGGGTGGCCAGCGCTTCAGCTGGGGAAGTCTCTGGTAGCTCCACAGATGCGGCTGCTGGTGCTGGGCAGAGCCCAATGAAGTTTGGTCCCGATACCAGCTCTTCTGCTGGAGGCTCACCAGGTTGTTCTTCAACAGAACAGCCTATCAAATCCCCAATCTCTATAACTGGTGTCTGGGGATAGCGATTCACCATCCCCTGTCCGTAGACAGAAGAGGTTACTGGTGTTGGGCAGAGCTCAGTGATGTCTGGCCTTGATGCCATCTCCCCTGCTGGGTTGGAGGCATCATTCTGGGGTGCCATCTGCTGCTGGAAAGTGACCATCTCCTTCTCACCCTGGGCCTCTCAACAGCCGCAGGTGTGGGGGTAGAGGTCTTGGACCCTCTGTCCAGTTGTAGGCGCTTCAGCTTTGGAGATGGCAATCTCCGGAGTTTCCACTGCCGATTCTCTGGCATGCTGCTGAGCGTGTTCTAGCAGTTTTCTGTATACCCTTTGCAGATACTCTTTCTTGCTTAGCAAATAGTCCAGGTCAGGTTTAAGCTCCGAGACCCCTGCAAGACCGAGCATAGCCTCTCTGTATTCTCGCAGGTCTTCAAGGGTAGGTTTTCCCTTCATCGCCAAACACAAAACAATCTGAAAGGCTCCCCCAGGGGGGCGCTCTCCCAGGAATTGCATCCGTAACTCCCGTTGTTCACTGGCCTGTTGCTCTGGGGTTGGAAAGCACTTGTCTGGGTGTATACCAGCAACCTGGAGGGCTCTAATCCAGAGTCTTACCCGAATCCGCTTCCTGAGCTCCAGGTATTCATCTGCAGACACAGACCTGGTGTATAGTGAAAGGACGATCCGCTGCAGCCCCGCGAACTCTGATGTCAGGTCCAGATCTCCACTGGGGTGACCGAAGTCTGATGCCAGGTCCATATCTCCGCTGGGGTGACCGAAGTCTGATGCCAGGTCCAGATCTCCACTGGGGTGACTGAAGTCTGATGCCAGGTCCATATCTCTGCTGGGGTGACCCAAGTCTGATGCCAGGTCCATATCTCCACTGGGGTGACCGAAGTCTGATGCCAGGTCCATATCTCCGCTGGGGTGACCGAAGTCTGATGCCAGGTCCATATCTCCGCTGGGGTGACCGAAGTCTGATGCCAGGTCCATATCTCCGCTGGGGTGACCGAAGTCTGATGCCAGGTCCATATCTCCACTGGGGTGACCGAAGTCTGATGCCAGGTCCAGATCTCCACTGGGGTGACTGAAGTCTGATGCCAGGTCCATATCTCTGCTGGGGTGACCGAAGTCTGATGCCAGGTCCATATCTCCACTGGGGTGACCGAAGTCTGATGCCAGGTCCATATCTCCGCTGGGGTGACCGAAGTCTGATGCCAGGTCCATATCTCCGCTGGGGTGACCGAAGTCTGATGCCAGGTCCATATCTCCGCTGGGGTGACCGAAGTCTGATGCCAGGTCCATATCTCCACTGGGGTGACCGAAGTCTGATGCCAGGTCCATATCTCCGCTGGGGTGACGGAAGTCTGATGCCAGGTCCATATCTCCGCTGGGGTGACGGAAGTCTGATGCCAGGTCCATATCTCCACTGGGGTGACCGAAGTCTGATGCCAGGTCCATATCTCCACTGGGGTGACCGAAGTCTGATGCCAGGTCCATATCTCCGCTGGGGTGACCGAAGTCTGATGCCAGGTCCAGATCTCCACTGGGGTGACCGAAGTCTGATGCCAGGTCCATATCTCCGCTGGGGTGACCGAAGTCTGATGCCAGGTCCATATCTCCACTGGGGTGACCGAAGTCTGATGCCAGGTCCATATCTCCACTGGGGTGACCGAAGTCTGATGCCAGGTCCATATCTCCACTGGGGTGACCGAAGTCTGATGCCAGGTCCAGATCTCCACTGGGGTGACCGAAGTCTGATGCCAGGTCCATATCTCCGCTGGGGTGACCGAAGTCTGATGCCAGGTCCATATCTCCACTGGGGTGACCGAAGTCTGATGCCAGGTCCATATCTCCACTGGGGTGACCGAACTCTGATGCCAGGTCCATATCTCCACTGGGGTGACCGAAGTCTGATGCCAGGTCCATATCTCCGCTGGGGTGACCGAAGTCTGATGCCAGGTCCATATCTCCGCTGGGGTGACCGAAGTCTGATGCCAGGTCCAGATCTCCGCTGGGGTGACCGAAGTCTGATGCCAGGTCCATATCTCCGCTGGGGTGACCGAAGTCTGATGCCAGGTCCATATCTCCGCTGGGGTGACCGAAGTCTGATGCCAGGTCCATATCTCCGCTGGGGTGACCGAACTCTGATGCCAGGTCCATATCTCCGCTGGGGTGACCGAAGTCTGATGCCAGGTCCATATCTCCGCTGGGGTGACTGAAGTCTGCTATCCTGATCTTGGATCCAGGTGGAGGTTTGGACGTGTTCACAGCCAGGAAGCTCGATCCCACCGCTGCCAACCAGCTGTGAGGAACCCCGGTCCTCAACAGGACTATGTCCGCCTTAAGTGCTTCCTTTGTCCAGAACCAGCACTATCCAAGACCCTTTAACCCCCCCCCCCCCCAGTCACCAGCCATAACTCAATGTAGGGTGAACAACATCAAACCCCTTTATTCCAGCACATGTTACCACAGATATCCAACTCCGAGACACTCCCACCACTCTTGGATTCAGGGCGGGGTAAACTGTCCAATCACAATAGACACGCAGGTCAGGTGTATTCAAACTTCTCATCAGTAAATAGTCTTATCAGCAGGGAGAGCCGTTGGAGGAATTCGCCCTGCCCCCCCTCCACATCCATCCCATAATATCCAGGGCAGACAGACACAATAGAACATTGGAATACAACCACACCCCAAACGATCACAGCAAAGAGTCTACAACAGCATGAGACAACACACAATATATACAACATTCCAGTGTGGCTGTACAGCGAGTCCGACTAGCACAGATCATAGCGGGGTTCTCAGTCGCCCTGTGCCCCTAATGGACACAGCATGATTTACACATAAGAGGGGCCGGGGGGAGCTGGACACGGAGTCTTCAGAGCTCTCCAAGGTAAGCTGAGTTCCACAAACCCCCCACCCAAAGTGACTTCCGTCACAGTCTGATTTATCAAGCAACATAAAATCCCATTTCTATCAGTAGCATCGGGTTTTACCAGTATATAACCAAACATATATTGGGTCTTGTGAACTTCAAAAAAAAATCGAATGATCTATTTTTCATCCATTAGGATCAATCACATGCATTTCAGAATGCAAGTCATTTGGACTATCCTGGCAGACAACAAGATCCACCCCTTAAATTCTCCGGTCTATCGATGTGCTACTAATTATCCTCACACAGTCCATTCCTTAGATGGAGATGATCCCTCAGAAAGGATATAATGCAAATGTCTATCACATAAAACCATAAAAACCCAAATCCAGGTGGAACCAGTGAGAGAAATGAAACAATACCTTACTGAGCATAGAAAGCTGTGGAGGATTACAGGGCCACACCCCAATTACAGGGCCACACCCCAATTACAGGGCCACACCCTAATTACAGAAAAACACCCCAATTACAGGACCACACACCAATTACAGAATCACACCCCAATTACAGAGCCACACCCCAATTACAGGGCCACACCCCAATTACAGGGCCACACCCTAATTACAGAAAAACACCCCAATTACAGGACCACACACCAATTACAGAATCACACCCCAATTACAGAGCCACACCCCAATTTCAGGACCACTACCCAATTACAGGACCACACACCAATTACAGGGCCACACCCCAATTACAGGGCCACATTCCAATTACAGGGCCACCCCCCAATTACAGGGCCACACCCTAATTACAGAAAAACACCCCAATTACAGGACCACACACCAATTACAGAATCACACCCCAATTACAGAGCCACACCCCAATTTCAGGACCACTACCCAATTACAGGACCACACACCAATTACAGGGCCACACCCCAATTACAGAGCCACACCCCAATTACAGAGCCACATTCCAATTACAGGGCCACACCCTAATTACAGAAAAACACCCCAATTACAGGACCACACACCAATTACAGAATCACACCCCAATTACAGAGCCACACCCCAATTTCAGGACCACTACCCAATTACAGGACCACACACCAATTACAGGGCCACATTCCAATTACAGGGCCACACCCCAATTACAGGGCCACATCCCAATTACAGGGCCACACCCTAATTACAGAATCACACTCCAATTACAGAGCCACACCCCAATTACAGGTCCACACCCTAATTACAGAATCACACCCCAATTACATAACCACACCCCAATTACAGGGCCACACGCCAATTACAGGGCCACACCCCAATTACAGGGCCACACCCTAATTACAGAATCACACCCCAATTACAGAGCCACACCCCAATTTCAGGACCACTACCCAATTACAGGGCCACATCCCAATTACAGAATCACACCCCAATTACAGGACCACACCCCAATTACAGGACCACACCCTAATTACAGAGCCACACCCCAATTACAGGGCCACACCCTAATTACAGAATCACACCCCAATTACAGGACCACACACCAATTACAGGATCACACACCAATTACAGGACCACACCCCAATTACAGGGCCACACCCCAATTACAGGGCTACACACCAATTACAGGGCCACACCCCAATTACAGAATCACATCCCAATTACAGGACCACACCCCAATTACAGGGCCACACCCCAATTACAGAATCACACCCCAATTACAGGACCACACACCAATTACAGGATCACACACCAATTACAGGACCACACCCCAATTACAGAATCACATCCCAATTACAGGACCACACCCCAATTGCAGGGCAGCACCCCAATTACAGAATCACATTCCAATTACAGAATCACATCCCAATTACAGGACCACACCCCAATTACAGGGCCGCACCCCAATTACAGAATCACATCCCAATTACAGAATCACATCCCAATTACAGAATCACATCCCAATCTGACCAGTCCTCATCATCTACTGTACATCAGGTATATCCCTCTGCCACTTCTCCTGGGGGTAAGTCCCGGAAATCTGACCAGTCCTCTTCATCTACTGTACATCAGGTATATCCCTCTGCCACTTCTCCTGGGGGTAAGTCCCGGAAATCTGACCAGTCCTCATCATCTACTGTACATCAGGTATATCCCTCTGCCACTTCTCCTGGGGGTAAGTCCCGGAAATCTGACCAGTCCTCGTCATCTACTGTACATCAGGTATATCCCTCTGCCACTTCTCCTGGGGGTAAGTCCCGGAAATCTGACCAGTCCTCATCTACTGTACATCAGGTATATCCCTCTGCCACTTCTCCTGGGGGTAAGTCCCGGAAATCTGACCAGTCCTCATCATCTACTGTACATCAGGTATATCCCTCTGCCACTTCTCCTGGGGGTAAGTCCCGGAAATCTGACCAGTCCTCGTCATCTACTGTACATCAGGTATAGCCCTCTGCCACTTCTGGGGGTAAGTCCCGGAAATCTGACCAGTCCTCGTCATCTACTGTACATCAGGTATATCTCTCTGCCACTTCTGGGGGTAAGTCCCGGAAATCTGACCAGTCCTCGTCATCTACTGTACATCAGGTATAGCCCTCTGCCACTTCTCCTGGGGGTAAGTCCCGGAAATCTGACCAGTCCTCGTCATCTACTGTACATCAGGTATAGCCCTCTGCCACTTCTCCTGGGGTAAGTCCCAGAAATCTGACCAGTCCTCTTCATCTACTGTACATCAGGTATATCCCTCTGCCACTTCTCCTGGGGGTAAGTCCTGGAAATCTGACCAGTCCTCGTCATCTACTGTACATCAGGTATATCCCTCTGCCACTTCTCCTGGAGGCCAGAAAAGGGTATGAAGAAGAACACGGGGGTATAGGGACAAGGCCGGTTTTAACAGCTGGTCCACAAATCTTCCAAAGGAGAGCAACAAGAAGATGTTTGGCCGTGGAAGGCATGAGAGAAACTCGTCTATATATTTGCACCTGTAGAAATTCGGGATACTAAGCTTGTGGTAGAGAGGATCAAAAGAAAGCAGTTCCTTATTAGCAACTACATGTGCCATGGCATTAATTGTGAGATTGGCCCGGCAGGGGGGGTGGGGAATTGTGGGAATATGGGGCGAAGATGGGTTGTTCCACAGTGGGATCTGAGGGGAAAGAGTAGCAGGCGCCTGTGATGCCCATTTAAGCCCCACTGACCAGGCTTTGATGGTAGTCTTCATACGAGAGGTATGGGGCTTTGACACCTCGAAGGAGGAGATGATGGAGTGCCCCCAGGGAGCCAAGGACTACTGCCTCCTGCATGGTGGATGGCTTATTCAAGTTTGGCCCCAAACACCAAAGAGTGAAGTAGCTATAAGTATTCTTACAAATCTGGCATAGCCAATCCCCCCTGTAGGGCTGGTCTAATCAATGAGCTGTGTTTGTATGGTGGGGTTTGAGATCCCCGTAGATAAGAAAGTAACAATTGGTTAAGCTGTTTAATAAAGGAATTGGGGATCCACGTGGGTAAGTTGCAAAAAAGTTATGTAAACTTGGGCAAAAGTTTCATTTGAAGCAAATGTATGCAATCAGGTAAAGAGACAGGCAAGTTTCTCCATGCCTTTCGTTTGTTTTTGTCTGACAGTACTGGAAGCAAATTCTGTTCAATAAGACCACCACCCCAAGACCACCACCCCAAGACCACCACCCCAAGACCACCACCCCATGACCACCACCGCAAGACCACCACCGCAAGACCACCACCCCAAGACCACCACCCCAAGACCATCACCCCAAGACCATCACCCCAAGACCACCACCGCAAGACCACCACCCCATGACCACCACCCCAAGACCACTACCCCAAGACCACTACCCCAAGACCACCACCCCAAGACCATCACCCCACGACCATCACCCCAAGACCATCACCCCAAGACCACCACCGCAAGACCATCACCGCAAGACCACCACCGCAAGACCACCACCCCAAGACCACCACCCCAAGACCACCACCCCAAAACCATCACCCCAAGACCACCACCCCATGACCACCACCGCAAGACCACGACCCCAAGACCACCACCTCAAGACCACCACCGCAAGACCAGCACCCCAAGACCACCACCCCAAGACCACCACCCCATGACCACCACCGCAAGACCACCACCCCAAGACCATCACCCCAAGACCATCACCCCAAGACCACCACCCCAAGACCACCACCCCAAGACCACCACCCCAAGACCACCACCCCATGACCACCACCCCAAGACCACCACCGCAAGACCACCACCCCAAGACCACCACCCCAAGACCACTACCCCAAGACCACCACCCCAAGACCACCACCGCAAGACCACCACCGCAAGACCACCACCCCAAGACCATCACCCCAAGACCACCACCCCAAGACCACCACCGCAAGACCACCACCCCAAGACCACCACCCCAAGACCACCACCCCAAGACCATCACCCCATGACCACCACCCCAAGACCACCACCCCAAGACCACCACCCCAAGACCATCACCGCAAGACCACTACCCCAAGACCACCACCCCATGACCACCACCCCAAGCCCACACCCCATGACCACCACCGCAAGACCACTACCCCAAGACCACCACCCCAAGACCACCACCGCAAGACCACCACCCCAAGACCACCACCGCAAGACCACCACCCCAAGACCACCACCGCAAAACCACCACCGCAAGACCACCACCCCAATACCACCACCACCGCAAGACCACTACCCCAAGACCATCACCCCAAGACCACCACCGCAAGACCACCACCCCAAGACCACCACCCCATGACCAGCACCGCAAGACCACTACCCCAAGACCACCACAGCAAGACCATCACCCCAAGACCACCACCCCAAGACCACCACCGCAAGACCACCACCGCAAGACCACCACCCCAAGACCACTACCGCAAGACCACCACCCCAAGACCACCACCCCAAGACCACCACCGCAAGACCACCACCCCAAGACCACCACCCCAAGTATAAGCGAATTAAGACACCCACTGCAGCTGCAGGCCCCCGGAGGTCCAGTCAGGAGCTTCAAAGACCATAGGAAAATGTAGTGCCGGGTAACTCTCAGGCCAGGGACCTGTGAAAAGCATTTCAGGACCTATAAGCCTCCTGTAGGGAGGGTCCAGCAAAGTTCAAATCCCCACAGAGCGACCCTCTCCTCCAGCCAGAAACTTGTAGACCCCGAATGTCCAGAGCGACACGTAGTGCCCCAGCAATCAGTCACATTTGTGTAAATCTTTTCATGTGACAACACTGAAGAAATGACACTTGTCTACAATGTAAAGTAGTGAGTGTACAGCTTGTATAACAGTGTAAATTTCCTGTCCCCTCAAAATAACTCAACACACAGCCATTAATGTCTAAACCGCTGGCAACAAAAGTCAGTACACCCCTAAGTGAAAATCTCCAAACTGGGCCCAAAGTGTCAATATTTTGTGTGGCCTCCATTATTTTCCAGCACTGCCTTCACCCTCTTGGTCATGGAGGTCACCAGAGCTTCACAGGTTGTCACTGGAGTCCTCTTCCCCTCCCCCATGATGACATCACAGAGCTGGTGGATGTTGGAGACCTTCCCCTCCTCCACCTTCCCTCTGAGGATCCCCCACAGATGATCAATAGGGTTTAGGTCTGGAGACATGCTTGGCCAGTCCATCACCTTTACCCTCAGCTTCTTTAGCAAGGCAGTGGTGGTGTTGGAGGTGTTTGGGGTGGTTATCATGTTGGAATACTGCCCTGCGGTCCAGTCTCTGAAGGGAGGGGATCATGCTCTGCTTCAGTATGTCACAGTACATGTTGGCATTTATGGTCCCCTCAATGATCTGTAGCCCCCCAGTGCCGGCAGCACTCATGCAGCCCCAGACCATGACACCCCCACCACCATGCCTGACTGTAGACAAGACACACTTGTCTTTGTCCTCCTCACCTGGTTGCCCCCACACACGCTTGTCACCATCTGACACCAAATACCTTTATCTTGGTCTCATCAGACCACAGGACATGGTTCCAGTAATCCATCTCCTTAGTCTGCTTGTCTTCAGAAAACTGTTTGTGGTCTTTCTTGTGCATCATCTTTAGAAGAGGCTTCCTTCTGGGATGACAGCCATGCAGACTAATTTGATGCAGTGTGCGGCGTATGGTCTGAGCACTGACAGGCTGACCCCCCACCCACCCCTACAACCTCTGCAGCAATGCTGGCAGCACTCATACATCTATTTCCCAAAGACAACCTCTGGATATGACGCTGAGCACGTGACCTCAACTTCTTTGGTGGACCATGGCGAGGCCTGTTCTGAGGGGAACCTGTCCTGTTATACCGCTGTATGGTCTTGGCCACCGTGCTGCAGATCAGTTTCAGGGTCTTGGCAATCTTCTTATAGCCTAGGCCATCTTTATGTAGAGCAACAATTCTTATCTTCAGATCCTCAGAGAGTTCTTTGCCATGAAAGTGCCATGTTGTACTTCCAGTGACCAGTATGAGAGAGTGAGAGCGATAACACCAAATTTAACACACCTGCTCCCCATTCACACCTGAGACCTTGAAACACTAACGAGTCACATGACACCGGGGGGGGGGGGGAAATGGCTAATTGGGTCCCAATTTGGAGATTTTCACTTAGGGGTGTACTGACTTTTGTTGCCAGCGGTTTAGACATTAATGGCTGTGTGTTGAGTTATTTTGAGGGGACAGGAAATTTACACTGTTATACAAGCTGTACACTCACTACTTTACATTGTAGACAAGTGTCATTTCTTCAGTGTTGTCACATGAAAAGAGAGAAGAAATGTCACTGAGGGGTGTACTTACTTTTGTCAGATACTGTAAATGCTTTTATATTTCATCTTTTGAAATACTTCTATTTAGAATCGCAGCGTATATTACAGATGTTTCTTAAAAGTTAGAATCTTAAAAAGCCTCAATTGATACAGCGCATACTATGAACGGTGCGTGTTTCCCTTATAACACATGGTGGCAGATATCTTGTGTGTGTAAAGGGATAACTGCAGAGGTATCTGGTCCCAGTGTTCATTGCTTAGGGTTAGGGTGTCTGATGACACTTAGCTTGTTGTCCCGCAAGCTGGAAAATCTTTGCACATGGTGAGGTGGAGGGAGGCATTGTCACACAGTCCACACAAGAGTGTTGTCCGCCCACAACAGGACTTAGGAGCTGAGGGCATTTCTGGCACACCAGCGGGTATTTTTCTGTACTTGAACGGTCTTTAATAGGACAAAACACTGGACTTTATCCCACCCTCAGCACACACATCGGCCGTTCCCCTGTGTCCCACCCCCAGCACACACAATGGCCGTTCTCCTGTGTCCCACCCCCAGCACACACATCGGCCATTCCCCTGTGTCCCACCCCCAGCACACACATCGGCGGTTCCCCTGTGTCCCACCCCCAGCACACACATCGGCCGTTCCCCTGTGTCCCACCCCCAGCACACACATCGGCCGTTCCCCTGTGTCCCACCCCCAGCACACACATCGGCCGTTCCCCTGTGTCCCACCCCCAGCACACACATCGGCGGTTCCCCTGTGTCCCACCCCCAGCACACACATCGGCCGTTCCCCTGTGTCCCACCCCCAGCACACACATCGGCCGTTCCCCTGTGTCCCACCCCCAGCACACACATCGGCGGTTCCCCTGTGTCCCACCCCCAGCACACACATCGGCCGTTCCCCTGTGTCCCACCCCCAGCACACACATCGGCCGTTCCCCTGTGTCCCACCCCCAGCACACACATCGGCGGTTCCCCTGTGTCCCACCCCCAGCACACACATCGGCCGTTCCCCTGTGTCCCACCCCCAACACACACACATCGGCCTTTCTCCTGTGTCCCACCCCCAGCACACACACACACATCGGCCGTTCTCCTGTGTCCCACCCCCAGCACACACATCAGCCGTTCCCCTGTGTCCCACCCCCAGCACACACATCAGCCGTTCCCCTGTGTCCCACCCCCAGCACACACATAGGCCATTCCCCTGTGTCCCACCTCCAGCACACACATCGGCCGTTCTCCTGTGTCCCACCCCCCGCACACACATCGGCCGTTCCCCTGTGTCCCACCCCCAGCACACACATCAGCCGTTCCCCTGTGTCCCACCTCCAGCACACACATCGGCCGTTCTCCTGTGTCCCACCTCCCGCACACACATCGGCCGTTCTCCTGTGTCCCACCCCCAGCACACACATCAGCCGTTCCCCTGTGTCCCACCCCCAGCACACACATCGGTCTCTCCCCTGTGTCCCACCCCCAGCACACACATAGGCCGTTCTCCTGTGTCCCACCCCCCACACACACATCGGCCGTTCCCCTGTGTCCCACCTCCAGCACACACATCGGCCGTTCTCCTGTGTCCCACCCCCAGCACACACATCAGCCGTTCCCCTGTGTCCCACCCCCAGCACACACATCGGTCTCTCCCCTGTGTCCCACCCCCAGCACACACAATGGCCGTTCTCCTGTGTCCCACCCCCAGCACACACATAGGCCATTCCCCTGTGTCCCACCTCCAGCACACACATCGGCCGTTCTCCTGTGTCCCACCTCCCGCACACACATCGGCCGTTCTCCTGTGTCCCACCCCCAGCACACACATCAGCCGTTCCCCTGTGTCCCACCCCCAGCACACACATCGGTCTCTCCCCTGTGTCCCACCCCCAGCACACACATCGGCCGTTCCCCTGTGTCCCACCCCCAGCACACACATCGGCCGTTCCCCTGTGTCCCACCCCCAGCACACACATCATGGGGAGAGGCGTGTACTGGCCCTTCTCCCTGGAATCCTTTCAGCCGCTGGAGAGAAGACCGGGTGACTGGGCTCACTCCATTATACTGTTGGGGATCTGGGCCGACTGCCCAGCATTCCTGGGCTATACAAGTGGAGACTGAAGTCCCATCCACTTTTGGTAGGGGAAAATCCCCCCGTGCTTCCAGAGCATCATGGCTGACATCCTCCTGTCTCAGTGCCGTACCATTTTCTGGGGTTGTGTGGCGGAGACCGAAGTCCCATCCACTTTCACTGGAACTCCCTCTTCTGTTAGTTAAGGGCAGAGGCCAGTAGCACTCCGCCGTGTTGCCAGCCCTTCTACTGGGTTGCCGTGAGAGGAGACCGCAGTCCCATCCGCAGTCCACCAATATCAGCTCAAGCTGCAGTTGTGTGTAGAATGCAGTAGCACTCTGCCCTGTCAGCACTTCAGCTGAGGACCCCACATCATCCACTCCGACTAACCGCTGGGGCGGGAGGCCGGCTTCCTCCACTCCCAGACGGTGGATTTGCTGCTGGGATGGAAGGATGACCTCCGTCTCTCCCAAACTGTGTAGCTGCCATTGGGGAGGAGAGCCGGCTGCTTCCTCATCCATTCCCTCATCTGGCTACAGGGATGACATTTCTCTGTCACCATCTCTCAGGTGCATGGATCCTTGTTGGGGAGTGACCATCTCCTTCCCCCCTCCGGAACTCCCTCAGGTGTGGGGCAGAGGTCTTGGATCCGCTGTTTGGCTGTCAGCGCTTCAGCTGGAGAAGTTTGTTGTAACTCCACAGATGCTGCTGGCAGAAAATCCCATGTCAGTGTTGTGGGAGAAAGGCCGACTACCTCTTCTCTCAAGAAGGCCGAAGTCACTGCAGGTGCTGGAGAGAGGCCAGCGCCACTCTGCCCTGTTGCCAGTGATTTAGCTGGGAGTAGAAGCTTCACTACATCCGCTTGTCGCTGGGGAGAGGGGCCGACTGTCCCGTTTCCCTGGAACTCCACAGTTGTTGCCAGTACTGAGCAGAGGTTGGTAGCATTCTGCCCTCTGCTGGGGACTCCACATCATCCACTCCAGCTTAATGTTGGGGAGTGACTGCCACCTTCTCACCATGGGGCACTGCTGCAGGTGTGGGGCAGAGGTCTTGGACCTTCTGTCTGGTGGCCAGCGCTTCAGCTGGGGAAGTCTCTGGTAGCTCCACAGATGCGGCTGCTGGTGCTGGGCAGAGCCCAATGAAGTTTGGTCCCGATACCAGCTCTTCTGCTGGAGGCTCACCAGGTTGTTCTTCAACAGAACAGCCTATCAAATCCCCAATCTCTATAACTGGTGTCTGGGGATAGCGATTCACCATCCCCTGTCTATAGACAGAAGAGGTTACTGGTGTTGGGCAGAGCTCAGTGATGTCTGGCCTTGATGCCATCTCCCCTGCTGGGTTGGAGGCATCATTCTGGGGTGCCACCTGCTGCTGGAAAGTGACCATCTCCTTCTCACCCTGGGCCTCTGAACAGCCGCAGGTGTGGGGGTAGAGGTCTTGGACCCTCTGTCCAGTTGTAGGCGCTTCAGCTTTGGAGATGGCAATCTCCGGAGTTTCCACTGCCGATTCTCTGGCATGCTGCTGAGCGTGTTCTAGCAGTTTTCTGTATACCCTTTGCAGATACTCTTTCTTGCTTAGCAAATAGTCCAGGTCAGGTTTAAGCTCCGAGACCCCTGCAAGACTGAGCATAGCACCTCTCTGTATTCTCGCAGGTCTTCAAGGGTAGGTTTCCCCTTCATCGCCAAACACAAAACAATCTGAAAGGCTCCCCCAGGGGGGCGCTCTCCCAGGAATTGCATCCGTAACTCCCTTTGTTCACTGGCCTGTTGCTCTGGGGTTGGAAAGCACTTGTCTGGTTGTATACCAGCAACCTGGAGGGCTCTAATCCAGAGTCTTACCCGAATCCGCTTCCTGAGCTCCAGGTATTCATCTGCAGACACAGACCTGGTGTATAGTGAAAGGACGATCCGCTGCAGCCCCGCGAACTCTGATGTCAGGTCCAGATCTCCACTGGGGTGACCGAAGTCTGATGCCAGGTCCATATCTCCGCTGGGGTGACCGAAGTCTGATGCCAGGTCCATATCTCCGCTGGGGTGACCGAAGTCTGATGCCAGGTCCATATCTCCGCTGGGGTGACCGAAGTCTGCTATCCTGATCTTGGATCCAGGTGGAGGTTTGGACGTGTTCACAGCCAGGAAGCACCATCCCACCGCTGCCAACCAGCTGTGAGGAACCCCGGTCCTCAACAGGACTATGTCCGCCTTAAGTGCTTCCTTTGTCCAGAACCAGCACTATCCAAGACCCTTTAACCCCCCCCCCCCAGTCACCAGCCATAACTCAATGTAGGGTGAACAACATCAAACCCCTTTATTCCAGCACATGTTACCACAGATATCCAACTCCGAGACACTCCCACCACTCTTGGATTCAGGGCGGGGTAAACTGTCCAATCACAATAGACACCCAGGTCAGGTGTATTCAAACTTCTCATCAGTAAACAGTCTTATCAGCAGGGAGAGCCGTTGGAGGAATTCGCCCTGCCCCCCCTCCACATCCATCCCATAATATCCAGGGCAGACAGACACAATAGAACATTGGAATACAACCACACCCCAAACGATCACAGCAAAGAGTCTACAACAGCATGAGACAACACACAATATATACAACATTCCAGTGTGGCTGTACAGCGAGTCCGACTAGCACAGATCATAGCGGGGTTCTCAGTCGCCCTGTGCCCCTAATGGACACAGCGTGATTTACACATAAGAGGGGCCGGGGGGAGCTGGACACGGAGTCTTCAGAGCTCTCCAAGGTAAGCTGAGTTCCACAAACCCCCCACCCAAAGTGACTCCCGTCACAGTCTGATTTATCAAGCAACATAAAATCCCATTTCCATCAGTAGCATCGGGTTTTACCAGTATATAACCAAACATATATTGGGTCTTGTGAAAAAAAATCGAATGATCTATTTTTCATCCATTAGGATCAATCACATGCATTTCAGAATGCAAGTCATTTGGACTATCCTGGCAGACAACAAGCTCCACCCCTTAAATTCTCCGGTCTATCGATGTGCTACTAATTATCCTCACACAGTCCATTCCTTACATGGAGATGATCCCTCAGAAAGGATATAATGCAAATGTCTATCACATAAAACCATAAAAACCCAAATCCAGGTGGAACCAGTGAGAAAAATGAAACAATACCTTACTGAGCATAGAAAGCTGTGGAGGATTACAGGGCCACACCCCAATTACAGGGCCACCCCCCAATTTCAGGGCCACACCCCAATTACAGAAAAACACCCCAATTACAGGACCACACACCAATTACAGAATCACACCCCAATTACAGAGCCACACCCCAATTTCAGGACCACTACCCAATTACAGGACCACACCCCAATTACAGGGCCACACCCCAATTACAGGGCCACACCCCAATTACAGAAAAACACCCCAATTACAGGACCACACACCAATTACAGAATCACACCCCAATTACAGAGCCACACCCCAATTTCAGGACCACTACCCAATTACAGGACCACACACCAATTACAGGGCCACACCCCAATTACAGGGCCACATTCCAATTACAGGGCCACACCCCAATTACAGGGCCACATCCCAATTACAGGGCCACACCCTAATTACAGAATCACACTCCAATTACAGAGCCACACCCCAATTACAGGTCCACACCCTAATTACAGAATCACACCCCAATTACATAACCACACCCCAATTACAGGGCCACACCCCAATTACAGGGCCACACCCTAATTACAGAATCACACCCCAATTACAGAGCCACACCCCAATTTCAGGACCACTACCCAATTTCAGGGCCACATCCCAATTACAGAATCACACCCCAATTACAGGACCACACCCCAATTACAGGACCACACCCTAATAACAGAGCCACACCCCAATTACAGGGCCACACCCTAATTACAGAATCACACCCCAATTACAGGACCACACACCAATTACAGGATCACACACCAATTACAGGACCACACCCCAATTACAGGGCCACACCCCAATTACAGGGCTACACACCAATTACAGGACCACACGCCAATTACAGGACCACACCCCAATTACAGAATCACATCCCAATTACAGGACCACACCCCAATTACAGGGCAGCACCCCAATTACAGAATCACATCCCAATTACAGGATCACACACCAATTACAGGACCACACCCCAATTACAGAATCACATCCCAATTACAGGACCACACCCCAATTACAGGGCAGCACCCCAATTACAGAATCACATTCCAATTACAGGACCACACCCCAATTACAGGGCCGCACCCCAATTACAGAATCACATCCCAATTACAGCACCACACCCCAATTACAGGGCCGCACCCCAATTACAGAATCACATCCCAATTACAGGGCCACACCCCAATTACAGGGCCGCACCCCAATTACAGAATCACATCCCAATTACAGGGCCACACCCCAATTACAGGGCCACACCCCAATTACAGAATCACATCCCAGTTACAGAATCACACCCCAATTACAGAGCCACAGCCCAATTTCAGGGCTACATCCCAATTACAGGGCCACACCCCAATTACATAATCACACCCCAATTACAGAGCCACACCCTAATTACAGATTTACACCCCAATTACAGGGCCACAGCCTGAGGTTCCGCACAAGAATTTTTTATAGAGTCTGGATGATGATCAGATGGATTTCTCAGTGATGACCTGTAAAGACTGTTCAAAGAGATTGACCGATCCTCTAGATCGAGAGAATGTTTAGGTTGAAAGAGTCTGTGCGAAGAGTCTGTGCGAAGAGTCTGTGTGTGTGAAGAGTCTGTGCGAAGAGTCTGTGCGAAGAGTCTGTGTGTGTGAAGAGTCTGTGTGTGCGAAGAGTCTGTGTGAAGAGTCTGTGTGTGTGAAGAGTCTGTGCGAAGAGTCTGTGTGTGTGAAGAGTCTGTGCGAAGAGTCTGTGCGAAGAGTCTGTGTGTGTGAAGAGTCTGTGTGTGTGAAGAGTCTGTGCGAAGAGTCTGTGTGTGTGAAGAGTCTGTGCGAAGAGTCTGTGTGTGTGAAGAGTCTGTGCGAAGAGTCTGTGTGTGTGAAGAGTCTGTGCGAAGAGTCTGTGCGAAGAGTCTGTGCGAAGAGTCTGTTTGTGCGAAGAGTATGTGCGAAGAGTCTGTGCGAAGAGTCTGTGTGTCTCCTGCTGGAGAGGGAGAGTCCTCTCTGAGCACCTTTTATTCCCCAAATTCTGTTTTCTAAATGTAGCACTACCCCCGAAGGAGCTGTTGGTTAGATTTGGGCTCACCGTTACCTTCTTTCTTCCTCACTTCACGTCTCGGGGTGTCCCGTGGTAGATGGCCCAGTAACTCGAGAGACTGACCACAGATCCACTTAAATGGATTTTATTTGCAAAAACTTGGACAATGAACAGTCTCTTAAATTGGGATCAGAGGGTTGGAAAGGAAGTTCAGGTACTCTTAGCCCTTGTACACGACAGAATGTGTCCGATCGGACTGTTTTGTCGGATATTCCGACTGTGTGTGGTCTCCATCGGACTGTTTCCGTCGGAATATCCGACGGACCAACTTTTCCAACTTGCCGGTAAAATTTTCCGACAAAATGCTCCGATCGGACATACTCCGATCATGTGTAGAGAATTCCAATCGGACAAAGTGCCACGCATGCTCAGATCAAATTCCTACATCAAAGCTATTGGCTACTAGCCTGAATGTAGTCCCGTCGTAACGAAATAACGTCATCACGTCGGATGCAAGAGTTTCGGACAAAATCTGACGGATTTGGTTGTCAGAATCTCCGACTGTGTATACAAGGGCTTAGTGTCAAAGTCAAAATGTTGAAGAACTTGCTCTCTGCCACAGACGTTGTTGTAGAAGACGTAGGAAACTAAACTTGCAGAACTCTCGTAGGATATCTGGATCTCACAGCCACCTTGGTGATATCCACAAGACCGGATTCTCTCAGGTACCTCAGCCCTTCCAGGCTCTTGCTAAGAAACCATCCCGTACGTGGTCTTCTTCTGAAGAGTCCTCCCCTGGAATGCTATGAAGTCACTGGGTCTCCCCCAAACCGGAGACGGCACCCAACCACCTCAAAATCCTCCTTTAGTTCCCTTGCCTCGGCTAGCCAGCCCCGAGACATCAAAATCGGGTGGATCCGCACCCCAGGCCATAGCCTTCCTGGGGGCTGGTCAGGAGGTCCAGGACCATGAAGTCAGTACATCATTCTGGACCGGAACCCTGAACCACGTGACATCCGCATCTTACATACCCTCTCCCACAAAGCACAGCAAGAGTGCCACTCCCACTGTGTGGGCTCCGAGAGAGAGTAACTTAACCCCTTAACAACCGGCCCATAGCCGAATGACGGCGACAGGGCGGTTGTTTAACTCTGGGAGGCCGTCATATGACGTCCTCCCAGAATTCCGCTCTCGCGCGCCCCCTGGGGCGCGCACTCGAGAGCATCCATGACCGCCGGGTCCTATGGACCCGGCGCATCACGGATCACGCTAAACAGCCGCTCATCGCGGCCGTTTACCACGTGATTGCTCCGTCAAATGACAGAGTGATCACTTGTTATGACGCCGATTCCTCCCTCCCCCTCTCTGTACCGATCGGTACAGCGGGGGGGGGGGGGAAGAGATCGGTGTGTCAGCAGCGATGTGGGCTGCATCTGCAGTGCCCACATCGCTGCTCACCGAAAATTAACCCCTCAATTCCCTGCCAATACTCTGCAATACCCTGCAATACTCTGCAATGCCAGCTAATACTCTGCAATACCCTGCCATTACTCTGCAGTACCAGCCAATACTCTGCAACACCCGCAAATACTCTGCAACACCAACCAATACTCTGCAATACCCTGCCATTACTCTGCAGTACCAGCCAATACTCTGCAACACCCGCAAATACTCTGCAACACCCGAAAATACTCTGCAACACCCGAAAATACTCTGCAACACCAGCCAATACTCTGCAACACCAGCCAATACTCTGCAACACCAGCCAATACTCTGCAACACCCGCCAATACCCTGCAACACCAGCCAATACTCTGCAACACCCGCAAATACTCTGCAACACCAGCCAATACTCTGCAATACCCGCAAATACCCTGCAACACCAGCCAATACTCTGCAACACCCGCAAATACTCTGCAATACCCACAAATACTCTGCAATACCCACAAATACTCTGCAACACCAGCTAATACTCTGCAATACCCGCAAATACCCTGCAACACCAGCCAATACTCTGCAACACCCGCAAATACTCTGCAACACCAGCCAATACTCTGCAACACCCGCAAATACTCTGCAACACCAGCCAATACTCTGCAACACCCGCAAATACTCTGCAATACCCACAAATACTCTGCAATACCCACAAATACTCTGCAACACCAGCTAATACTCTGCAATACCCGCAAATACCCTGCAACACCAGCCAATACTCTGCAATACCCACAAATACTCTGCAACACCCGCCAATACTCTGCAACACCCGCAAATACTCTGCAACACCCGCAAATACTCTGCAACACTCGCAAATATTCTGCAACACCAGCCAATACTCTGCAACACCAGCCAATACTCTGCAACACCCGCCAATACCCTGCAACACCCGCCAATACTCTGCAACACCCGCCAATACTCTGCAATACCCACAAATACTCTGCAACACCCGCCAATACTCTGCAACACCCGCAAATACTCTGCAACACCCGCAAATACTCTGCAACACTCGCAAATATTCTGCAACACCAGCCAATACTCTGCAACACCAGCCAATACTCTGCAACACCCGCCAATACCCTGCAACACCCGCCAATACTCTGCAACACCCGCCAATACTCTGCAACACCCGCAAATACTCTGCAACACCCGCAAATACTCTGCAACACTCGCAAATATTCTGCAACACCAGCCAATACTCTGCAACACCAGCCAATACTCTGCAACACCCGCCAATACCCTGCAACACCAGCCAATACTCTGCAACACCCGCAAATACTCTGCAACACCAGCCAATACTCTGCAATACCCACAAATACTCTGCAACACCCGAAAATACTCTGCAACACCCGAAAATACTCTGCAACACCAGCCAATACTCTGCAACACCAGCCAATACTCTGCAACACCAGCCAATACTCTGCAACACCAGCCAATACTCTGCAACACCCGCCAATACCCTGCAACACCAGCCAATACTCTGCAACACCCGCAAATACTCTGCAACACCAGCCAATACTCTGCAACACCCGCAAATACTCTGCAACACCAGCCAATACTCTGCAACACCCGCAAATACTCTGCAACACCAGCCAATACTCTGCAACACCCGCAAATACTCTGCAATACCCACAAATACTCTGCAATACCCACAAATACTCTGCAACACCAGCTAATACTCTGCAATACCCGCAAATACCCTGCAACACCAGCCAATACTCTGCAATACCCACAAATACTCTGCAACACCCGCCAATACTCTGCAACACCCGCAAATACTCTGCAACACCCGCCAATACTCTGCAACACCCGCTAATACTCTGCAACACCAGCCAATACACTGCAATACCCGCCAATACTCTGCAGTACAATTCCAGCCAATACTCTGCTATACCCAGCCAATACTTTGCAATACCCTGCCATAAATTGCCATACTCGGAGATACCCTGCAATACCCAGCCATAGTCGGTGATACCCTGCAATACCCAGCCATAGACATCCCCCCGTCGCCCTCCGGTGCTTCTACCGACTCGCCAATACGATCAAAGCCAGAATCTTTTTTATTTTTTTATTTCGGGCTTCCCAGCCTAGAGGTGAGATGTGGGGTCTTATTGACCCCACATCTCACTGTAAAGAGGACCTGTCATGCCATATTCCTATTACAAGGGATGTTTACATTCCTTGTAATAGGAATAAAAGTGATTAAAAAATTTAGTTTTGGGGAAAAAAATGTCAAACTAAAATAAATAAAGTAAAACTAACAATAAAATTTTATTTTATTTTTTAAAGTGCCCCTGTCCCCATGTGCTCGCATGCAGAAGCGAATGCATACGTAAGTCCCGCCCATATATGAAAACAGTGTTCAAACCACACATGTGAGGTATCAATGCGAACGTTAGAGCGAGAGCAATAATTCTAGCCCTAGACCTCCTCTGTAACTCAAAACATATAACCAGTAAAAAAAATGTAATGCGTCGCCTATGGGGATTTTTAAGTAGCGACGTTTGGCGCCATTCCACGAGCGTGTGCAATTTTGAAGAGTGACATGTTAGGTATCTATTTACTCAGCATAACTTCATCTTTCACATTATGCAAAAATTGGGCTAACTTTACTGTGTTTTTTTTTTTTAAGCACAAAACTGTTTTTTTTCCAAAAAAAAAAGCATTCGAAAAATTGCTGTGCCAATACCGTGCGAGATAAAAAGTTGCAACGACCACCATTGTATTCTCCAGGGTGTTTGCTAAAAAAACATACATAATGTTTTGGGATTCTATGTAATTTTCTAGCAAATAAATGATGATTTTTACATGTAGGAGAGAAATGTCAGAATTGTCCTGGGTGCTCCAGAACGCCTGATGGCGCTCCCTGCATGTTGGGCCTCTGTATGTGGCCACGCTGTGTAAAAGTCTCACACATGTGGTATCGCCGTACTCGGGAGTAATAGCAGAATGTGTTTTGGGGTGTAAGTTGTGGTATGCATATGCTGTGTGTGAGAAATAAACTGATAATATGACAATTTTGTGAAAAAAAAAAATCTTGATTTTGCAAAGAATTGTGGGAAAAAATGACAACTTCAAAAAACTCACCATGCCTCTTACTAAATACCTTGGAATGTCTTCTTTCCAAAAAGGGGTCATTTGGGGGGTATTTGTACTTTTCTGGCATGTTGGGGTCTCAAGAATTGAAATAGGCCGTCAGTACTTCAGGTGTGATCAATTTTCAGATATTGGCACCACAGCTTGTGGACTCTATAACTTTCACAAAGACCAAATAATATCCACCAATTTGTACTTATTTTTACCAAAGATATGTAGTGGTATAAATTGTGGCCAAAATTTATGAAGAAAAAATTACTAATCTGCTAAATTTTATAACAAAAACAAAGAAAAATTCATTTTTTTTTTACAGAATTTTCTGTATTTTTTCTTTTATAGCACAAAAAATAAAAAAACGAGCAGTGATTAAATACCACCAGAAGAAAGCTCTATTTGTGTGAAAAAAGGACAAAAATTTCATATAGGTCCAGTGTTGCATGACTGAGTAATTGTCACTCAAAATGTGAGAGCACCGAAAGCTGAAAATTGATCTGGTTATTAAGGGTGTTTAAGTGCCCCGTGGTCAAGTGGTTAAGCACCTAACCAGACCGTAGCTCCATGCCTGCTAGAAGAGACAGCGCCCCCTGTGGTCAGGCTGAACATCTCATAGTCCAGTCAGACTGATGCTGAGGTCCAAATTTAGACAATTGTACCCAAACCGAACTGCAGTTCCGGTGTAACCTTACATTTGAAAAGCACATAGCGTGTGCTCTTCAGGAGCCGGCGCTACATAAAGACTAGCCGAAAAGGTGTAGTTCAGAATATTAACCCCTTCATGCCTACGCCTTTTTCTGACACTTGTTGCTTACAAGTTAAAATCAGTATTTGTTGCTACAAAATGACTGAGAACCCCCAAACATGATATGTGTATTTTTAGCAGAGAACATAGAGAATAAAATGGCGGTTGTTGCAATATTTTATGTCACACGGTATTTGCATAAGCACGGAGGAATGGGGGGGGGGGGGGGGGGTTTAAAAAAAATCATATTTATTTTATTTTTATACTGTCCCTTTATTTTATTTATTTTTTAACCGGCAAAAACTTTATGAACATGAAAAATCAAAAGTGTTCATTTTAAAGGCTTATATGCAAGTTATTGTCATAAAAAGTGTTTGGGGACCCGGGTCCTGCCCCGGGGAGTGTTTGGGGACCCGGGTCCTGCCCCGGGGGAGTGTTTGGGGACCCGGGTCCTGCCCCAGGGGAGTGTTTGGAGACCCGGGTCCTGCCCCAGGTGAGTGTTTGGGGACCCGGGTCCTGCACCGGGGGAGTGTTTGGGGACCCGTGTCCTGCCCCGGGGGAGTGTTTGGGGACCCGAGTCCTGCCCCAGGTGAGTGTTTGGGGACCCGGGTCCTGCACCGGGGGAGTGTTTGGGGACCCGGGTCCTGCACCAGGGGAGTGTTTGGGGACCCGGGTCCTGCCCCGGGGGAGTGTTTGGGGACCCATGTCCTGCCCCGGGGGGAGTGTTTTGAGACCAGGGTACTGCCCCAGGGGAGTGTTTGGGGACCCGGGTCCTGCCCCGGGGGAGTGTTTGGGGACCCGTGTCCTGCCCCGGGGGAGTGTTTGGGGACCCGGGTCCTGCCAAAGGGGAGTGTTTTGGGACCCGGGTCCTGCCCCAGGGGAGTGTTTTGGGACCCGGGTCCTGCCCCAGGGGAGGGTTTGGGGACCCGGGTCCTGCCCCAGGGGAGTGTTTTGGGACCCAGGTCCTGCCCCGGGGGAGTGTTTGGGGACCCGGGTCCTGCCCCAGGGGAGTGTTTTGGGACCCAGGTCCTGCCCCGGGGGAGTGTTTTGGGACCCGGGTCCTGCCCGAGGGAGTGTTTGGGGACCCGGGTACTGCCCCAGGGGAGTGTTTGGGGACCCGGGTCCTGCCCCGGGGGAGTGTTTGGGGACCTGGGTCCTGCCCCAGGGGAGTGTTTTGGGACCAGGGTCCTGCCCCGGGGGAGTCTGTCTCTCATTCAGAACTGTCCCTCTTCCCCCCCCCATCTGTCCCTCATTTGGAACAAAGTTTCCGAATGTGGGACAGATGGGGGGAGGGCCCCTTTCCCTCATTCAGAACAAAGTCCCTCTATCCCTCTCCCCCCCCACCTGCCCCTCTTTCCCCCATCTGTCCCGCATTTGGAACAGTCCCCCCCCCATCTATCCCTTATTCAGAACAGTCCCTCTTCCCCTCCAACTGTCCTTCATTCGGAAAAAAGTCCCTCTGTCCCTCCCCCCATCTCTCCTTTATTCGGAACATTCCCTCTGTCCCTCATTCGGAATAAAGTCCCTCTGTCCCCCCCCCCCCCATCTTTCCCTCATTCAGAAAAAAGTCCCTCTATCTGTCCCTCTCCCCCCCCCCATCTATCCCCCTTATTCGTAACAAAGTCCCTCTGTCCCTCTTTCCCCCCATCTGTCCCTTATTGGGAACAAAGTCCCTCTTCCCCCCCCCCATCTGTCCCTCATTCGGAACAGTCCCTCTGTCCCTCCTTCCCCCATTTGTCCCACATTCGGAATAAAGTTCCTCTGTTCCTCTCCACCCCCTCTGTCCCTCATTCGGAACAGTCTCTCTGTCCCTCTCCTCCCCCTTTCCCTCATTCAGAACAGTCCCTCTGTCCCTCTTTCCCCCATCTGTCCCCCTTATTCGGAACAAAGTCCCTCTGTCCCTCTTCCCCCCCCATCTGTCCCTTATTCAGAACAAAGTCCCTCTGTCCCTCATTTGGAACAGTCGCTCCCCCCCCCCCCCCATCTGTCCCTCATTTGGAACAAAGTTTCCGAATGTGGGACAGATGGGGGAGAGACATAGTCCCTCTGTCCCTCTTTTCCCCCATCTGTCCCTCATTTAGAACAAAGTCCCTCTGTCCCTCCTTTCCCCATCTGGCCCTCATTCGGAAAACAAAGTCCCTCTGTTCCGAATGAGGGACAGATGGGAGGAAAGAGGGACTACTTTGTTCCAAATGAGGGACAGATGGGGGAAGTTCCTCTGTCCCTCTTTCCTTCCATCTGTCCCTCATTCAGAACAGTCCCCCTTTCCCCCAAATCTGTCCCTCATTCAGAACAGTCCCTCTTTCCTCCCATCTGTCCCTCATTCAGAACAGTCCCTCTTTCCACCATCTGTCCTTCATTCGGAAAAAAAGTCCCTCTGTCCCTCCCCCCATCTCTCCTTTATTCGGAACATTCCCTCTGTCCCTCATTCGGAATAAAGTCCCTCTGCCGCCCCCTCCCCCATCTTTCCCTCATTCAGAAAAAAGTCCCTCCATCTGTCCCTCTCCCCCCCCATCTATCCCCCTTATTCGGAACAAAGTCCCTCTGTCCCTCTTTCCCCTCCATCTGTCCCTCATTCGGAACAGTCCCTCTGTCCCTCCTTCCCCCATCTGTCCCTCATTCGGAATAAAGTCCCTCTGTTCCTCTCCACCCCCTCTGTCCCTCATTCGGAACAGTCCCTCTGTCCCTATTCTCCCCCTTTCCCTCATTCGGAACAGTCCCTCTGTCCCTATTCTCCCCCTTTCCCTCATTCGGAACAGTCCCTCTGTCCCCCATCTGTCCCTTGTTCGGAACAAAGTCTCTCTGTCCCTCCACCTGTCCCTCTTATTCGGAACAAAGTCCCTCTTTCCCCCCCATCTGTCCCTTATTCGGAACAATGCCCCTCTGTTCCTCTCTGTCCCTCATTCGGAACAGTCCCTCCCCCCTCCATCTGTCCCTCATTTGGAACAAAGTTTCCGAATGTGGGACAGATGGGGGGAGAGACAAAGTTCCTTTGTCCCTCTTCCCCCCATCTATCCCTCATTCAGAACAAAGTCCCTCTGTCTCTCCTTTCCCCATCTGTCCCTCATTCGGAAAACAAAGTCCCTCTGTTCCGAATGAGGACAGATGGGAGGAAAGAGGGACTACTTTGTTCCAAATGAGGGACAGATGGGGGAAGTTCCTCTGTCCCTCTTTCCCTCCATCTGTCCCTCATTCAGAACAGTCCCTCTTTCCTCCCATCTGTCCCTCATTCAGAACAGTCCCTCTTTCCTCCCATCTGTCCCTCATTCAGAACAGTCCCTCTTTCTCTCCATCTGTCCCTCATTCAGAACAGTCCCTCTTTCTCTCCATCTGTCCCTCTTTCAGAACAGTCCCTCTTTCAGAACAGTCCCTCTTTCTCTCCATCTGTCCTTCATTCAGAACAGTCCCTCTTTCTCTCCATCTGTCCTTCATTCAGAACAGTCCCTCTTTCCCCCAAATCTGTCCCTTATTCGCAACAAAGTCCCTCTTTCCCCCCATCTGTCCCTCATTCAGAACAGTCCCTCTTTCCTCCCATCTGTCCCTCATTCAGAACAGTCCCTCTTTCTCTCCATCTGTCCCTCATTCAGAACAGTCCCTCTTTCTCTCCATCTGTCCCTCTTTCAGAACAGTCCCTCTTTCAGAACAGTCCCTCTTTCTCTCCATCTGTCCTTCATTCAGAACAGTCCCTCTTTCCCCCAAATCTGTCCCTTATTCGCAACAAAGTCCCTCTTTCCCCCCATCTGTCCCTCATTCAGAACAGTCCCTCTTTCCCCCAAATCTGTCCCTTATTCGCAACAAAGTCCCTCTTTCCCCCCATCTGTCCCTCATTCAGAACAGTCCCTCTTTCCCCCAAATCTGTCCCTTATTCGCAACAAAGTCCCTCTTTCCCCCCATCTGTCCCTCATTCAGAACAGTCCCTCTTTCCTCCCATCTGTCCCTCATTCAGAACAGTCCCTCTTTCTCTCCATCTGTCCCTCATTCAGAACAGTCCCTCTTTCTCTCCATCTGTCCCTCATTCAGAACAGTCCCTCTTTCCTCCCATCTGTCCCTCATTCAGAACAGTCCCTCTTTCTCTCCATCTGTCCCTCATTCAGAACAGTCCCTCTTTCTCTCCATCTGTCCCTCATTCAGAACAGTCCCTCTTTCCTCCCATCTGTCCCTCATTCAGAACAGTCCCTCTTTCCTCCCATCTGTCCCTCATTCAGAACAGTCCCTCTTTCTCTCCATCTGTCCCTCATTCAGAACAGTCCCTCTTTCTCTCCATCTGTCCCTCATTCAGAACAGTCCCTCTTTCCTCCCATCTGTCCCTCATTCAGAACAGTCCCTCTTTCCTCCCATCTGTCCCTCATTCAGAACAGTCCCTCTTTCTCTCCATCTGTCCCTCATTCAGAACAGTCCCTCTTTCTCTCCATCTGTCCCTCATTCAGAACAGTCCCTCTTTCTCTCCATCTGTCCCTCATTCAGAACAGTCCCTCTTTCTCTCCATCTGTCCCTCATTCAGAACAGTCCCTCTTTCTCTCCATCTGTCCCTCATTCAGAACAGTCCCTCTTTCTCTCCATCTGTCCCTCTTTCAGAACAGTCCCTCTTTCAGAACAGTCCCTCTTTCTCTCCATCTGTCCTTCATTCAGAACAGTGCCTCTTTCCCCCAAATCTGTCCCTTATTCGCAACAAAGTCCCTCTTTCCCCCCATCTGTCCCTCATTCAGAACAGTCCCTCTTTCCCCCAAATCTGTCCCTTATTCGCAACAAAGTCCCTCTTTCCCCCCATCTGTCCCTCATTCAGAACAGTCCCTCTTTCCTCCCATCTGTCCCTCATTCAGAACAGTCCCTCTTTCTCTCCATCTGTCCCTCATTCAGAACAGTCCCTCTTTCTCTCCATCTGTCCCTCATTCAGAACAGTCCCTCTTTCCTCCCATCTGTCCCTCATTCAGAACAGTCCCTCTTTCTCTCCATCTGTCCCTCATTCAGAACAGTCCCTCTTTCTCTCCATCTGTCCCTCATTCAGAACAGTCCCTCTTTCCTCCCATCTGTCCCTCATTCAGAACAGTCCCTCTTTCCTCCCATCTGTCCCTCATTCAGAACAGTCCCTCTTTCTCTCCATCTGTCCCTCATTCAGAACAGTCCCTCTTTCTCTCCATCTGTCCCTCATTCAGAACAGTCCCTCTTTCTCTCCATCTGTCCCTCTTTCAGAACAGTCCCTCTTTCAGAACAGTCCCTCTTTCTCTCCATCTGTCCTTCATTCAGAACAGTGCCTCTTTCCCCCAAATCTGTCCCTTATTCGCAACAAAGTCCCTCTTTCCCCCCATCTGTCCCTCATTCAGAACAGTCCCTCTTTCCCCCAAATCTGTCCCTTATTCGCAACAAAGTCCCTCTTTCCCCCCATCTGTCCCTCATTCAGAACAGTCCCTCTTTCCTCCCATCTGTCCCTCATTCAGAACAGTCCCTCTTTCTCTCCATCTGTCCCTCATTCAGAACAGTCCCTCTTTCTCTCCATCTGTCCCTCATTCAGAACAGTCCCTCTTTCCTCCCATCTGTCCCTCATTCAGAACAGTCCCTCTTTCTCTCCATCTGTCCCTCATTCAGAACAGTCCCTCTTTCTCTCCATCTGTCCCTCATTCAGAACAGTCCCTCTTTCCTCCCATCTGTCCCTCATTCAGAACAGTCCCTCTTTCCTCCCATCTGTCCCTCATTCAGAACAGTCCCTCTTTCTCTCCATCTGTCCCTCATTCAGAACAGTCCCTCTTTCTCTCCATCTGTCCCTCATTCAGAACAGTCCCTCTTTCCTCCCATCTGTCCCTCATTCAGAACAGTCCCTCTTTCCTCCCATCTGTCCCTCATTCAGAACAGTCCCTCTTTCTCTCCATCTGTCCCTCATTCAGAACAGTCCCTCTTTCTCTCCATCTGTCCCTCATTCAGAACAGTCCCTCTTTCTCTCCATCTGTCCCTCATTCAGAACAGTCCCTCTTTCTCTCCATCTGTCCCTCATTCAGAACAGTCCCTCTTTCTCTCCATCTGTCCCTCATTCAGAACAGTCCCTCTTTCTCTCCATCTGTCCTTCATTCAGAACAGTGCCTCTTTCCCCCAAATCTGTCCCTTATTCGCAACAAAGTCCCTCTTTCCCCCCATCTGTCCCTCATTCAGAACAGTCCCTCTTTCCCCCCATCTGTCCCTCATTCAGAACAGTCCCTCTTTCCCCCAAATCTGTCCCTTATTCGCAACAAAGTCCCTCTTTCCCCCCATCTGTCCCTCATTCAGAACAGTCCCTCTTTCCTCCCATCTGTCCCTCATTCAGAACAGTCCCTCTTTCTCTCCATCTGTCCCTCATTCAGAACAGTCCCTCTTTCTCTCCATCTGTCCCTCTTTCAGAACAGTCCCTCTTTCAGAACAGTCCCTCTTTCTCTCCATCTGTCCTTCATTCAGAACAGTGCCTCTTTCCCCCAAATCTGTCCCTTATTCGCAACAAAGTCCCTCTTTCCCCCCATCTGTCCCTCATTCAGAACAGTCCCTCTTTCCCCCCATCTGTCCCTCATTCAGAACAGTCCCTCTTTCCCCCAAATCTGTCCCTTATTCGCAACAAAGTCCCTCTTTCCCCCCATCTGTCCCTCATTCAGAACAGTCCCTCTTTCCTCCCATCTGTCCCTCATTCAGAACAGTCCCTCTTTCTCTCCATCTGTCCCTCATTCAGAACAGTCCCTCTTTCTCTCCATCTGTCCCTCATTCAGAACAGTCCCTCTTTCCTCCCATCTGTCCCTCATTCAGAACAGTCCCTCTTTCCACCATCTGTCCCTCATTCAGAACAGTCCCTCTTTCCTCCCATCTGTCCCTCATTCAGAACAGTCCCTCTTTCTCTCCATCTGTCCCTCATTCAGAACAGTCCCTCTTTCCTCCCATCTGTCCCTCATTCAGAACAGTCCCTCTTTCTCTCCATCTGTCCCTCATTCAGAACAGTCCCTCTTTCTCTCCATCTGTCCCTCATTCAGAACAGTCCCTCTTTCCTCCCATCTGTCCCTCATTCAGAACAGTCCCTCTTTCTCTCCATCTGTCCCTCATTCAGAACAGTCCCTCTTTCTCTCCATCTGTCCCTCATTCAGAACAGTCCCTCTTTCCTCCCATCCGTCCCTCATTCAGAACAGTCCCTCTTTCTCTCCATCTGTCCCTCATTCAGAACAGTCCCTCTTTCTCTCCATCTGTCCCTCATTCAGAACAGTCCCTCTTTCTCTCCATCTGTCCCTCCCCTCATCTCTCCTTTATTCGGAACAGTCCCTCTGTCCCTTTACTAATAATAGTAGAAATGCACTTTTGGTTTTAACCTATTTATTTATTTATTTACAATGCTCCTTTAAGGGGGCGTGTCAGGGGGTGTGTCCCCATTCCCATCTCAGACAGGAGGGATGTTTGGGGTCACAGAGGGACAACTTTGTTCTGAATGAGGGACAGATGGATGGAAAGAGGGACAGAGGGACTTTGTTTCGAATGAGGGACAGATGGGGGAGGGACGAAGTCCCTCTTTCCCTCCATCTGTCCCTCATTCAGAACAGTCTCTTTCCCCCAAGTTTGTCCCTTATTCAGAACAAAGTCCCTCTCCCAATCTTTCCCACATTCGGAACAAAGTCCCTCCATCTGTCCCCCTTATTCAGAACAAAGTCCCTCTCCCAATCTTTCCCACATTCGGAACAAAGTCCCTCCATCTGTCCCTCTTTCCCTCCATCTGTCCCCCTTATTCGGAACATAGTCCCTCTTTCCCCCCATCTGTCCCTTATTCCAAACAAAGTCCCTCTGTTCCTCTCCCCTCCATCAGCCCCTCTTTCCCCCATCTGTCCCATATTCGGAACAGCAACGCCCCTCTTTCCCTCATTCGGAACAAAGTCCCTCTGTCCCTCTTCCCCCCATCTGTCCCTTATTCAGAACAAAGTCCCTCTGTCCCTCTTTCTCTCCATCTGTCCCTCATTCAGAAGAGTCCCTCTTCCCCCCATCTTTCCCTCATTCAGAACAGTCCCTCTCCCCCCACCCCCATCTGTCCCTCATTTGGAACAAAGTCCTTCTGACCCCCCCCCCCCACCTGTCCCTCATTTAGAACAAAGTTTTCAAATGTGGGACAGATGGGGGGGGGGGGGGGGGTGGGCAAATTCCCTCTGTCCCTCCATCTGTCCCTCATTCGGCACAGTCCCTCTGTTCCCCTCCCCCCCTTTCCCTCATTCAGAACAAAGTCCCTCTTTCCCCCCCCCTATCTTTCCATCATTTGGAACAAAGTCCCTCCATCTGTCCCCCTTATTCGGAATAAAGTCCCTCTGTCCCTCTTTCTCTCCATCTGTCCCTCATTCAGAACAGTCCCACTTTCCCCCATCTGTCCCTCATTCAGAACAGTCCCTCTTCCCACAATCTGTCCCTCGTTCAGAACAGTCCCTCCCCCCCCCTCCCCATCTGTTCCTCATTCAGAAAAAAGTCCCTCTGTCCCTCCCCCCATCTCTCCTTTATTCAGAACATTCCCTCTATCCCTCATTCGGAATAAAGTCCCTCTGTCCCCCCCCATCTTTCCCTCCATATGTCCCTCTTTCCCTCCATCTGTCCCCCTTATTCGGAACAAAGTCCCTCTGTCCCTCTCCCCTCCATCAGCCCCTCTTTCCCCCATCTGTCCCATATTCATAACAGTCCCCCCCCCCCCCGCCCCTATTTCCCTTATTCAGAACAAAGTCTCTCAGTCCCTTTTTCTCTCCATCTGTCCCTCATTCAGAATAAAGTCCCTCTGCCCCCCCCCCCATCTTTCCCTCATTGGGAACAAAGTCCCTTTGTCCCTCCATCTGTCCCTCTTTCCCTCCATCTGTCCCCCTTATTCAGAACAAAGTCTATCTGTCCCTCTTTCCCCCCCCATCTGTCCCTCATTCGGAATAAAGTCACCCCTTCTCTCATTAGGAACAGTCCCTCTGTCCCTCCTTTCCCCATCTGTCCCTCATTCGGAATAAAGTCCCTCTGTCCCTCTCCACCCCATCTGTCCCTCATTCGGGAACAAATTCCCTCTGTCCCTCATTCGGAACAGTCCCTCTTCTCCCCCTTTCCCTCATTCGGAACAGTCCCTCTTCCCCCATCTGTCTCTCATTCGGAACAAAGTCCCTCCGTCCCTCTTCCCTCCATCTGTTCCTCGTTCGGAACAAAGTCCCTCCGTCCCTCTTCCCTCCATCTGTCCCTCATTTGGAACAAAATCCCTCTGTCCCTCCATCTGTCCCCCTTATTCAGAACAAAGTCCCTCTGTCCCTCATTCAGAACAGTCCCTCTTCCCCTCCATCTGTCCTTCATTCAGAAAAAAAAGTCCCTCTGTCCCTCCCCCCATCTCTCCTTTATTCGGAACATTCCCTCTGTCCCTCATTCGGAATAAAGTCCCTCCGTCCCCCCCCATCTTTCCCTCATTCAGACAAAAAATGTCCATCCATCTGTCCCTCTCCCCCCCCCCCCCCCCCCCCATCTATCCCCCTTATTCGGAACAAAGTCCCTCTGTCCCTCTTTCCCCCCCATCTGTCCCTTATTCGGAACAAAGTCCCTCTTTCCCCCCCCCCCATCTGTCCCTCATTCGGAACAGTCTCTCTGTCCCTCTCCTCCCCCTTTCCCTCATTCGAAACAGTCCCTCTGTCCCTCTTTACCCCATCTGTCCCCCTTATTCGGAACAAAGTCCCTCTGTCCCTCTTTCCCCCCATCTGTCCCTTATTCAGAACAAAGTCCCTCTGTCCCTCATTCGGAACAGTCGCCCCCCCCCCCCCCCAATCTGTCCCTCATTTGGAACAAAGTTTCCGAATGTGGGACAGATGGGGGGGAGAGACAAAGTCCCTCTTCCCTCCATCTGTCCCTCATTCAGAACAAAGTCCCTCTGTCCCTCCTTTCCCCATCTGTCCCTCATTCGGAAAACAAAGTCCCTCTGTTCCGAATGAGGGACAGATGGGAGGAAAGAGGGATTACTTTGTTCCGAATGAGGGACAGATGGAGGGAAAGAGGGACAGAGGGACTACTTTGTTCCAAATGAGGGAGAGATGGGGGAAGTTCCTCTGTTCCTCCATCTGTCCCTCATTCAGAACAGTCCCTCTTTCCCCCAAATCTGTCCCTTATTGGCAACAAAGTCCCTCTTTCCCCCATTTGTCCCTCATTCAGAACAGTCCCTCTTTCCCCCAAATCTGTCCCTTATTGGCAACAAAGTCCCTCTTTCCCCCATTTGTCCCTCATTCAGAACAGTCCCTCTTTCCACCATCTGTCCTTCATTCGGAAAAAAAAGTCCCTCTGTCCCTCCCCCCATCTCTCCTTTATTCGGAACATTCCCTCTGTCCCTCATTTGGAATAAAGTCCCTCTGTCCTCCCACCCTCCCCCATCTTTCCCTCATTAGGAAAAAAGTCCCTCCATCTGTCCCTCTCCCCCCCCCATCTATCCCCCTTATTCGGAACAAAGTCATTTGGAACAGTCCCTCTATCCGTCTTCTCCCCCTTTCCCTCATTCGCAACAGTCCCTCTGTCCCCATCTGTCCCTCGTATGGAACAAAGTCCCTCTGTCCCTCTCCCCCCCCCCATCTGTCGCTTATTCGGAACAAAGTCCCTCTGTCCCTCTCTGTCCCTCATTCGGAACAGTCCCTCCCCCCATCTGTCCCTCATTTGGAACAAAGTTTCCGAATGTGGGACAGATGGGGGGAGAGACAAAGTCCCTCTGTCCCTCTTCCCCCCATCTGTCCCTCATTCAGAACAAAGTCCCTATGTTCCGAATGAGGGACAGATGGGAGGAAAGAGGGACTACTTTGTTCCGAATGAGGGACAGATGGGGGAAGTTCCTCTGTCCCTCTTTCCCTCCATCTGTCCCTCATTCAGAACAGTCCCTCTTTCTCTCCATCTGTCCCTCATTCAGAACAGTCCCTCTTTCTCTCCATCTGTCCCTCATTCAGAACAGTCCCTCTTTCCTCCCATCTGTCCCTCATTCAGAACAGTCCCTCTTTCCCCCAAATCTGTCCCTTATTCGCAACAAAGTCCCTCTTTCCCCCCATCTGTCCCTCATTCAGAACAGTCCCTCTTTCTCTCCATCTGTCCCTCATTCAGAACAGTCCCTCTTTCCTCCCATCTGTCCCTCATTCAGAACAGTCCCTCTTTCTCTCTATCTGTCCCTCATTCAGAACAGTACCTCTTTCTCTCCATCTGTCCCTCGTTCAGAACAGTCCCTCATCTAGAACAGTCCGTCTGTCCCCCCCCCCCCCCCATCTGTCCCGCATTCGGAACAAAGTCCCTCTGTCCTTCTCCCCTCCATCAGTCCCTCTTTCTCTCCATCTGTCCCTCATTCAGAACAGTCCCTCTTCCTCCAATATGTCCCTCATTCTGCACAGTCCCTCTCCCGGAAAAAAGTCCCTCTGTCCCTCCCCCCATCTCTCCTTTATTCAGAACATTCCCTCTGTCCCTCATTCGGAATAAAGTCCCTCTGTCCCCCCCCCATCTTTCCCTCATTCGGAACAAAGTCCCTTTGTCACTCCATATGTCCCTCTTTCCCTCCATCTGTCCCCCTTATTTGGAACAAAATCCCTCTGTCCCTCTCCCCTCCATCAGCCCCTCTTTCCCCCATCTGTCCCATATTCAGAACAGTCCCCCCCCCCCGCCCATATTTCCCTTATTCAGAACAAAGTCTCTCAGTCCCTCTTTCTCTCCATCTGTCCCTCATTCAGAACAGTCCCTCTTCCCCCCATCTGTCCCTCAATCAGAACACTCCCCCCCCCCATCTGTCCCTCATTCGGAACAAAGTCCCTTTGTCCCTCCATCTGTCCCTCTTTCCCTCCATCTGTCCCCCTTATTCGGAACAAAGTCCCTCTTTCCCCCCATCTGTCCCTCATTCGGAATAAAGTCCCTCTGTCCCTCCTTTCCCCATCTGTCCCTCATTCGGAATAAAGTCCCTCTGTCCCTCTCCACCCCATCTGTCCCTCATTCGGGAACAAATTCCCTCTGTCCCTCATTCGGAACAGTCCCGCTTCTGCCCCTTTCCCTCATTCGGAACAGTCCCTCTTTCCCCCATCTGTCCCTCGTTCGGAACACAGTCCCTCCGTCCCTCTCCCCCCCCCCCCCCATCTGTCCCTTATTCATGAAAAAAGTCCCTCTGTCCCTCATTCGGACCAGTCCCACCCCCCCCCCCCCTATCTGTCCCTCATTTGGAACAAAGTTTCCGAATGTGGGACAGATGGGGGGAGGCACAAAGTCCCTCTGTCCCTCCATCTGTCCCCCTTATTCGGAACAAAGTCCCTCTGTCCCTCTTCCCCCCCCCCATCTGTCCCTTATTCGGAACAAAGTCCCTCTGTCCCTCATTCGGAACAGTCCCCCCCCCCATCTGTCCCTCATTTGGTACAAAGTTTCCGAATGTGGGATAGATGGGGGGAGAGACAAAGTCCCTCTGTCCCTCCTTTCCCCATCTGTCCCTCATTCGGAAAACAAAGTCCCTCTGTTCCGAATGAGGGACAGATGAGAGGAAAGAGGGACTACTTTGTTCCAAATGAGGGACAGATGGGGGAAGTTCCTCTGTCCCTCCATCTGTCCCTCATTCAGAACAGTCCCTCTTTCCCCCAAATCTGTCCCTTATTCGCAACAAAGTCCCTCTTTCCCCCATCTGTCCCTCATTCAGAACAGTCCCTCTTTCTCTCCATCTGTCCCTCATTCAGAACAGTCCCTCCCCCCATCTCTCCTTTATTCGGAACAGTCCCTCCCCCCATCTCTCCTTTATTCGGAACAGTCCCTCTGTCCCTCTACTAATAATAGTAAAAATGCACTTTTGGTTTTAACCAATTTATTTATTTATTTACAGTGCTCCTTTAAGGGGGCGTGCCAGGGGGTGTGTCCCCATTCCCATCTCAGACAGGTGGGATGTTTGGGGTCACAGGTGATTGGCTCCGGATGATCCCACAATAGGAAGGGAGGAGCTATTCCTGCCAGTCTTCCCCAGGGTCATAAAGGGCTTCCTCCATCTA
Source organism: Lithobates pipiens (assembly GCF_037356315.1). Taxonomy (NCBI): domain Eukaryota; kingdom Metazoa; phylum Chordata; class Amphibia; order Anura; family Ranidae; genus Lithobates; species Lithobates pipiens. The sequence goes on along the minus strand of NW_027507903.1, from coordinate 692,804,758 downwards.
TGGTGTAATGCTGACCCCCAGTGTTCATTGCTGGCACTGCATATAGAATTGGGCGTTTCTCAGAGTGCAATGAGTTCAGCGCTACAAGTGAGACTTGTAGGAAAATACAGCGCCAGGAAGAAGAATGAAGGCAAAAAGCAAGAGAAGCATCCGACAGGCAGAGATCAATGTGAAGGCAGGAAATCAGGGGCAAAGAGAAAGCAGTGTACAGGCAGGAATCTGGGGTCAGGGTTGCGGTGTGCAGGCAGGGATCTGGGGTCAGGGGGGCGGTGACCAGGCAGGAATCTGGGGTGCAGTGCGCAGGCAGAGATCTGGGGTCAGGGGGTGCGGTGCGCAGGCAGGAATCTGGGGTCAGGGGTGCGGTGCGCAGGCAGGAACCTGGGGTCAGGGGGGCGTGGTGCCCAGGCAGGGATCTGGGGTCAGGGGGCGCGGTGCCCAGGCAGGGATCTGGGGTCAGGGGGCGTGGTGCCCAGGCCGGGGTCAGGGGGCGCAGGCAGGGATCTGGGGTCAGGGGTGCGGTGCCCAGGCAGGGATCTGGGGTCAGGGGGTGCGGTGCGCAGGCAGGGATCTGGGGTCAGGGTTGCGGTGCGCAGGCAGGATTCTGCAGTCAGGGGGTGCGGTGCCCAGGCAGGGATCTGGGGTCAGGGGGTGCGGTGCGTAGACAGGGGGTGCGGTGACCAGGCAGGAATCTGGGGTGCGGTGCGCAGGCAGGGATCTGGGGTCAGGGGGTGCGGTGCGCAGGCAGGAATCTGGGGTCAGGGGTGCGGTGCGCAGGCAGGAATCTGGGATCAGGGGTGTGGTGCCCAGGCAGGGATCTGGGGTCAGGGTTGCGGTGTGCAGGCAGGATTCTGCGGTCAGGGTTGCGGTGCGCAGGCAGGATTCTGCGGTCAGGGGGTGCGGTGCCCAGGCAGGGATCTGGGGTCAGGGGGTGCGGTGACCAGGCAGGGATCTGGGGTGCGGTGTGAAGGCAGGGATCTGGGGTCAAGGGGTGCGGTGACCAGGCAGGAATCTGGGGTCAGGGTTGCGGTGCGCAGGCAGGATTCTGCGGTCAGGGGGTGCGGTGCCCAGGCAGGGATCTGGGGTCAGGGGGTGCGGTGCGTAGACAGGGGGTGCGGTGACCAGGCAGGAATCTGGGGTGCGGTGCGCAGGCAGGGATCTGGGGTCAGGGGGTGCGGTGCGCAGGCAGGAATCTGGGGTCAGGGGTGCGGTGCGCAGGCAGGAATCTGGGGTCAGGGGTGCGGTGCGCAGGCAGGAATCTGGGGTCAGGGGTGTGGTGCCCAGGCAGGGATCTGGGGTCAGGGTTGCGGTGTGCAGGCAGGATTCTGCGGTCAGGGTTGCGGTGCGCAGGCAGGATTCTGCGGTCAGGGGGTGCGGTGCCCAGGCAGGGATCTGGGGTCAGGGGGTGCGGTGCGTAGACAGGGGGTGCGGTGCGCAGGCAGGGATCTGGGGTGCGGTGCGCAGGCAGGGATCTGGGGTCAGGGTTGCGGTGCGCAGGCAGGATTCTGCGGTCAGGGTTGCGGTGCGCAGGCAGGATTCTGCGGTCAGGAGGTGCGGTGCCCAGGCAGGGATCTGGGGTCAGGGGGTGCGGTGACCAGGCAGGAATCTGGGGTGCGGTGCGCAGGCAGGGATCTGGGGTCAGGGTTGCGGTGCGCAGGCAGGATTCTGCGGTCAGGGTTGCGGTGCGCAGGCAGGGATCTGGGGTCAGGGGGTGCGGTGCGTAGACAGGGGGTGCGGTAGGCAGGGGGTGCGGTGCGCAGGCAGGAATCTGGGGTCAGGGGGTGCGGTGACCAGGCAGGGATCTGGGGTGCGGTGTGCAGGCAGGGATCTGGGGTCAGGGGGTGCGGTGCCCAGGCAGGGATCTGGGGTCAGGGGGTGCGGTGCGCAGGCAGGGATCTGGGGTCAGGGGGTGCGGTGTGCAGGCAGGCATCTGGGGTCAGGGTTGTGGTGCACAGGCAGGGATCTGCGGTCAGGGGGTGCGATGTGCAGGCAGGGGTCAGGGAGTGCAGTACGTAGACAGGGGCAGCGGTAGGCAGGGGTCAGGTGCCCAGGCAGGGATCTTAGGTCAGGGGGTGCGGTGCGCAGGCAGGGATCTGGGGTCAAGGGGTGCGGTGACCAGGCAGGAATCTGGGGTCAGGGTTGCGGTGTGCAGGCAGAATTCTGCGGTCAGGGGGTGCGGTGCCCAGGCAGGGATCTGGGGTCAGGGGGTTCGGTGCGTAGACAGGGGGTGCGGTGCGCAGGCAGGGATCTGGGGTCAGGGGGTGCGGTGACCAGGCAGGAATCTGGGGTGCGGTGCGCAGGCAGGGATCTGGGGTCAGGGGGTGCGGTGCGCAGGCAGGAATCTGGGGTCAGGGGTGCGGTGCGCAGGCAGGGATCTGGGGTCAGGGGGTGCGTTGCCCAGGCAGGGATCTGGGGTCAGGGGGTGCGGTGCGTAGACAGGATTCTGCGGTCAGGGGGTGCGTTGCCCAGGCAGGGATCTGGGGTCAGGGGGTGCGGTGCGTAGACAGGGGGTGCGGTAGGCAGGGGGTGCGGTGCGCAGGCAGGGATCTGGGGTCAGGGGGTGCCGTGACCAGGCAGGAATCTGGGGTGCGGTGCCCAGGCAGGGATCTGGGGTCAGGGGGCGCGGTGCCCAGGCAGGGATCTGGGGTCAGGGGGCGCGGTGCCCAGGCAGGGATCTGGGGTCAGGGGGCGTGGTGCCCAGGCAGGGATCTGGGGTCAGGGGGCGCGGTGCCCAGGCAGGGATCTGGGGTCAGGGGGCGCGGTGCCCAGGCAGGGATCTGGGGTCAGGGGGCGCGGTGCCCAGGCAGGGATCTGGGGTCAGGGGCACGGTGCCCAGGCAGGGATCTGGGGTCAGGGGGTGCGGTGCGCAGGCAGGGGTCAGGGGGTGCGGCTATAGAGACTTAGTAAGCAATGCCCAGGAAACTCTGACCAATCAGCTGGGAATGGGATGAAACTGCTCCTTTAGTTTTGGGGTCCTAGAATGGAGGACCGTGTGCCGGGCCTGGTCCTAGAATGGAGGACCGTGTGCCGGGCCTGGTCCTAGAATGGAGGACCGTGTGCCGGGCCTGGTCCTAGAATGGAGGACCGTGTGCCGGGCCTGGTCCAAGAATGGAGGACCGTGTGCCGGTGTGGTCCTAGAATGGAGGACCGTGTGTGGTCCTAGAATGGAAGACTATGTCCTGGGTGTGGTCCTAGAATGGAGGGCTGTGTGTTGGGTCTGGTCCTAGAATGTAGGACTGTGTGCTGGTCATCTTGTCAGGGTATGGTGGTCGTGCTGCTCATCACCTTGTCAGGGTGTGGTGGTCATCGCCTTGTCAAGGTGTGTTGATTGTACTGGTCATCGCCTTGTCAGGGTGTGGTGGTCATGCTAGTCATTGCCTTGTCTGGGTATAGTGCTCGTCTTGTCAGGGTGTGCTGGTCATTGCATTGTCAAGGTGGGTTGGTTCTGCTGGTCATTGCCTTGTCAAGGTGAGTTGGTTCTGCTGGTCATTGCCTTGTCAAGGTGTGTTGGTTGTGCTGGTCATTGCCTTATCAGGGTGTGATGGTCATGCTAGTCATTGCCTTGTCTGGGTATAGTGCTTGTCTTGTCAGGCTGTGCTGGTCATCGCCTTGTCAAGGTGGGTTGGTTGTGCTGGTCATTGCCTTGTCAAGGTGCGTTGATTGTACTGGTCATCGCCTTGTCAAGGTGTTGATTGTACTGGTCATCGCCTTGTCAAGGTGTTGATTGTACTGGTCATCGCCTTGTCAAGGTATGTTGGTTGTGCTGGTCATTGCCTTATCAAGGTGCGGTGGTCATGCTAATCATTGCCTTGTCTGGGTATAGTGCTCGTCTTGTCACGGTGTGCTGGTTATTGCCTTGTCAAGGTGTGTTGAATTGTACTGGTCATTGCCTTGTCAAGGTGTTGGTTGTGCTGGTCATTGCCTTATCAGGGTGTGGTGGTGAAACCCTGATAAGGAAATGACCAGCACAACCAACACACTTGTCAGAGTGTGCTAGTCATCGCCTTGTTAAGGTTTTGTGGTCGTGCTGGTCTTCGCCTTGTCAAGGTTTTGTGGCCCTGCTGGTCGTCTTGTCAAGGTGTTGTGGTCATGCTGGTCAACACCTTGTCAGGGTGTGGTGGTCATGCTAGTCATTGCTTTGTCTGGGTATAGTGGTCGTCTTGTCAGGTTTGCTGGTCATCGCTTGGGGAAGGTGTGGTGGTCGTGTTGATCATCGCCTTGTCAGGGTGTGCTGATCATCGCCTTGTGAAGATGTATTGGTTTGCTGGTAATCGCCTTGTCAGGGTGTGGCGATCATGCTGGTCATCGCCTTGTCAAGGTTTTGTGGCCGTGCTGCATCGAGTTGTTAGGGGGTGGTGGTCGTGCTGGTGTGGGCATGGTGGTTGTCTTGTCCAGGTGTGCTGGTCATCGCCTTGTCAAGGTGTTGTGGCCCTGCTGGTCATCGCCTTGTCAGGGTGTGGTGGTTGTGCTGGTCATTGCCTTCAAGGTTTTTGGCCCTGCTGGTCATTGTCTTGTCAGGGTGTGGTGGTTGTGCTGGTCATTGCCTTCAAGGTTTTTGGCCCTGCTGGTCATCGACTTGTCAGGGTATGGTGGTTGTGCTGGTCATTGCCTTGTCAAGGTGTTGTGGCCCTGCTGGTCATCGCCTTGTCAGGGTGTGGTGGTTGTGCTGGTCATTGCCTTCAAGGTTTTGGCCCTGCTGGTCATCGTCTTGTCAGGGTGTGGTGGTTGTGCTGGTCATTGCCTTGTCAAGGTGTTGTGGCCCTGCTGGTCATCGCCTTGTCAGGGTGTGGTGGTTGTGCTGGTCATTGCCTTCAAGGTTTTTTGGCCCTGCTGGTCATCGTCTTGTCAAGGTATGGTGGTTGTGCTGGTCATTGCCTTGTCAAAGTGTTGTGGCCCTGCTGGTCATCGCCTTGTCAGGGTGTGGTGGTTGTGCTGGTCATTGCCTTCAAGGTTTTTGGCCCTGCTGGTCATCGTCTTGTCAGGGTGTGGTGGTTGTGCTGGTCATTGCCTTCAAGGTTTTTTGGCCCTGCTGGTCATCGTCTTGTCAAGGTATGGTGGTTGTGCTGGTCATTGCCTTGTCAAAGTGTTGTGGCCCTGCTGGTCATCGCCTTGTCAGGGTGTGGTGGTTGTGCTGGTCATTGCCTTCAAGGTTTTTGGCCCTGCTGGTCATCGTCTTGTCAGGGTGTGGTGGTTGTGCTGGTCATTGCCTTCAAGGTTTTTGGCCCTGCTGGTCATCGACTTGTCAGGGTATGGTGGTTGTGCTGGTCATTGCCTTGTCAAGGTGTTGTGGCCCTGCTGGTCATCGCCTTGTCAGGGTGTGGTGGTTGTGCTGGTCATTGCCTTCAAGGTTTTTTGGCCCTGCTGGTCATCGTCTTGTCAAGGTATGGTGGTTGTGCTGGTCATTGCCTTGTCAAAGTGTTGTGGCCCTGCTGGTCATCGCCTTGTCAGGGTGTGGTGGTTGTGCTGGTCATTGCCTTCAAGGTTTTTTGGCCCTGCTGGTCATCGTCTTGTCAAGGTATGGTGGTTGTGCTGGTCATTGCCTTGTCAAGGTGTTGTGGCCCTGCTGGTCATCGCCTTGTCAGGGTGTGGTGGTTGTGCTGGTCATTGCCTTCAAGGTTTTTTGGCCCTGCTGGTCATCGTCTTGTCAAGGTATGGTGGTTGTGCTGGTCATTGCCTTGTCAAAGTGTTGTGGCCCTGCTGGTCATCGCCTTGTCAGGGTGTGGTGGTTGTGCTGGTCATTGCCTTCAAGGTTTTTGGCCCTGCTGGTCATCGTCTTGTCAGGGTGTGGTGGTTGTGCTGGTCATTGCCTTCAAGGTTTTTTGGCCCTGCTGGTCATCGTCTTGTCAAGGTATGGTGGTTGTGCTGGTCATTGCCTTGTCAAAGTGTTGTGGCCCTGCTGGTCATCGCCTTGTCAGGGTGTGGTGGTTGTGCTGGTCATTGCCTTCAAGGTTTTTGGCCCTGCTGGTCATCGTCTTGTCAGGGTGTGGTGGTTGTGCTGGTCATTGCCTTCAAGGTTTTTGGCCCTGCTGGTCATCGTCTTGTCAAGGTATGGTGGTTGTGCTGGTCATTGCCTTGTCAAAGTGTTGTGGCCCTGCTGGTCATCGCCTTGTCAGGGTGTGGTGGTTGTGCTGGTCATTGCCTTCAAGGTTTTTGGCCCTGCTGGTCATCGTCTTGTCAGGGTGTGGTGGTTGTGCTGGTCATTGCCTTCAAGGTTTTTGGCCCTGCTGGTCATCGACTTGTCAGGGTATGGTGGTTGTGCTGGTCATCGCCTTGTCAGGGTATGGTGGTTGTGCTGGTCATTGCCTTGTCAAAGTGTTGTGGCCCTGCTGGTCATCGCCTTGTCAGGGTGTGGTGGTTGTGCTGGTCATTGCCTTCAAGGTTTTTGGCCCTGCTGGTCATCGACTTGTCAGGGTATGGTGGTTGTGCTGGTCATTGCCTTGTCAAGGTGTTGTGGCCTGCTGGTCATCGCCTTGTCAGGGTGTGGTGGTTGTGCTGGTCATTGCCTTCAAGGTTTTTTGGCCCTGCTGGTCATCGTCTTGTCAAGGTATGGTGGTTGTGCTGGTCATTGCCTTGTCAAAGTGTTGTGGCCCTGCTGGTCATCGCCTTGTCAGGGTGTGGTGGTTGTGCTGGTCATTGCCTTCAAGGTTTTTGGCCCTGCTGGTCATCGTCTTGTCAGGGTGTGGTGGTTGTGCTGGTTATTGCCTTCAAGGTTTTTTGGCCCTGCTGGTCATCGTCTTGTCAAGGTATGGTGGTTGTGCTGGTCATTGCCTTGTCAAAGTGTTGTGGCCCTGCTGGTCATCGCCTTGTCAGGGTGTGGTGGTTGTGCTGGTCATTGCCTTCAAGGTTTTTGGCCCTGCTGGTCATCGTCTTGTCAGGGTGTGGTGGTTGTGCTGGTCATTGCCTTCAAGGTTTTTGGCCCTGCTGGTCATCGTCTTGTCAGGGTATGGTGGTTGTGCTGGTCATTGCCTTGTCAAGGTGTTGTGGCCCTGCTGGTCATCGCCTTGTCAGGGTGTGGTGGTTGTGCTGGTCATTGCCTTCAAGGTTTTTGGCCCTGCTGGTCATCGCCTTGTCAGGGTGTGGTGGTTGTGCTGGTCATTGCCTTCAAGGTTTTTGGCCCTGCTGGTCATCGTCTTGTCAGGGTGTGGTGGTTGTGCTGGTCATTGCCTTCAAGGTTTTTTGGCCCTGCTGGTCATCGTCTTGTCAAGGTATGGTGGTTGTGCTGGTCATTGCCTTGTCAAAGTGTTGTGGCCCTGCTGGTCATCGCCTTGTCAGGGTGTGGTGGTTGTGCTGGTCATTGCCTTCAAGGTTTTTGGCCCTGCTGGTCATCGTCTTGTCAGGGTGTGGTGGTTGTGCTGGTCATTGCCTTCAAGGTTTTTTGGCCCTGCTGGTCATCGTCTTGTCAAGGTATGGTGGTTGTGCTGGTCATTGCCTTGTCAAAGTGTTGTGGCCCTGCTGGTCATCGCCTTGTCAGGGTGTGGTGGTTGTGCTGGTCATTGCCTTCAAGGTTTTTGGCCCTGCTGGTCATCGTCTTGTCAGGGTGTGGTGGTTGTGCTGGTTATTGCCTTCAAGGTTTTTTGGCCCTGCTGGTCATCGTCTTGTCAAGGTATGGTGGTTGTGCTGGTCATTGCCTTGTCAAAGTGTTGTGGCCCTGCTGGTCATCGCCTTGTCAGGGTGTGGTGGTTGTGCTGGTCATTGCCTTCAAGGTTTTTGGCCCTGCTGGTCATCGTCTTGTCAGGGTGTGGTGGTTGTGCTGGTCATTGCCTTCAAGGTTTTTGGCCCTGCTGGTCATCGTCTTGTCAGGGTATGGTGGTTGTGCTGGTCATTGCCTTGTCAAGGTGTTGTGACCCTGCTGGTCATCGCCTTGTCAGGGTGTGGTGGTTGTGCTGGTCATTGCCTTCAAGGTTTTTGGCCCTGCTGGTCATCGCCTTGTCAGGGTGTGGTGGTTGTGCTGGTCATTGCCTTCAAGGTTTTTGGCCCTGCTGGTCATCGTCTTGTCAGGGTGTGGTGGTTGTGCTGGTCATTGCCTTCAAGGTTTTTTGGCCCTGCTGGTCATCGTCTTATCAGGGTGTGGTGGCCATTGCCTTCTCAAGGTGTAGTGGTCATCGGCTTCTTGGGATGTGGTGGTCATGCTGGTCTTCTAGCCTTAAGTCAAAACATGAATGCAGATAGTCACCACAATACCTTGTCGCTGCCAACATCTACCTGAGCAAGTGTTTGTGCACCTCCAGGACAGTGAGGATGTCCATGCAGGCGGTGGGTGATTATGGTAGGAAAATGCGTTGTGCCAGGAACGTGGTTTTCACTCATCACTGGTACATGATATTATGAGAGCACTGCAGGTCAGATTTCAGAGATTCATTTGTCCTGTTTTTGGCACTCCAGCGATTCGGGCTGGACAAATATGAACCCCTACCAGGCTGATACCAATCCATTCAAGGCCAGGCACCAGGAACTTTGGAAAGCACAAAAAAAGAGGCACCCTTCTCTGTGCCCTGGCACACCACCAGGAGGTGGTGCTAGAACTGGGTGGGTGAGATTTCCTGGGTAAGTCAGTGTGTATTGCAATGCTGTTTTAACCACTTAAGCCCCAGACCATTTGGCTGGCCAAAGACCAGAGCGCTTTTTGCGATTCAGCGCGGCGCCTCTTTAACTGACAACCGCGCGATCGTGCGGCGTGGCTCCCAAAAAAATAAAAAACGTCCTTTTTCTTTTGGTGGTATTGATCACCTCTGTTTTTTTTTTTTTTTCTTCCAATATAATCTTTATTCGACTCCAAACAGGGAAAAACGGTCCCCAAAAGAAAAAAAACCAACATACAAGGACAAAGTACAAAACAATCCAGAGAGCCAAAACTCAGTACAAATAAAAAGTGCAATTATAAGACTGTCGTACGTCAGTCATATCCTGGCGAGATCTATTAGAATGCCGTGACAGGGTTCGGGATCATATAAACCCCAGGTCCCCCCCGGCACCCGCCATCCCCATATACGGGAAGGGGGCCATTTGTCCCACCTTTCCAAAAAGAACAAGTAACGGGGGGGGGGGGGGAAGGGAGAGGGAGAGAGAGGCCACGATGGCAGCCATGCCCAAGGGCCCCGTTAGACCAATCCCGGGCACTAAGGTGAAAGCAGGCGGCGTCCCTCCAACGAGAATATGAAAACATTCCAACCGTCTCAAGTTTGTTTAAAGGTCTTCTGTTTATTTTTGTGCTGTAAGAATCAAGTCCTCTATCTTTTTAATTTCTTCTACTTTCCTGACCCAATGAACGATGAAGGGAGGGGATCTTTGTTTCCAATAGAGCGGGATACAGGACTTCGCAGCGTTTATCAGGTGTCTTAGAATTGATTTTCTAATGGGGATCGGTGAGAGGTGTAGGAGAAAAATGCTGCCTCTTCCGGAATTGGAATTTCCGTAAATTTCTGTGTTATGCGTCTGACCTCTCTCCAGAAGTCGATCAAACTGGGACAGGACCAGAATATATGGAGCAACGTACCCTCTTCTACCCCGCAGTGCCAACATCTGTCAGAGGCGGAGGGGAAACATTTATGCACTTTGGTTGGTGTCAAGTACCACCTGGTAAAGGGTTTAAAGTTCGAGTCCTGCATCTTGGTGCACAGTGAGGACTTAAAAGCGAGAGTAATAATACGATGTCTTTGCCCCGGGGAAAATGTGCAATTCATAGTTTCATAGTTAGTAAGGTTGAATAAAGACACCAGTCGATCCAGTTCAACCTGAGTGAGTGTCTACAATTGTCCCTATCCTTGTACACTCACATCGGTCCCTACCCTCAAGGAGCTCACAATCCACAGTCCCCATTCATATACTAGGGCCAATTTTGGACAGAAGCCAATTAACCTCCCTGCATGTTTTTGGAGTGTGGGAGGAAACCGGAGTACCCGGAGGAAACCCACGCAGGCACAGGGAGAACATGCAAATTCCAGGCAGGTAGTGTTGTGGTTGGGATTTGAACCAGCGACCCTTTCTTACTGCTAGGTGAGAGTGCTAACCACTACACCACTGTGCTGCCCTATAAAGGTCCCTTTCCCAGCGGGTCAGACACGGTAAATCGGGATGCTCCGGCGGTGTATTCAGAAGCGCATATGTCTGAGAAAGGATGTGGGCCAAAGGACCTTCACTCATACATAGCGTCCCAAAGTCCATCTGACGGCGGTCAAATTCTTGGGGATTGGGAAGAGAGTGGAGGAAGTGATGTAATTGCACTGCTCTCCAAAAAGGCAGCTGGAAGTTTCCCGATGGATCGGGCAGAATTGAGATAGACGGACATTTTCCATCCCTAACATATTTAGACGCATGGTCCAATTTAGCGCATCATATTCTTGGGAATAAATCCCCGGCGCAAAATTTGGGTGTCCGAGGATAGGAAATAGGGGGGAAGACCAGAGTCGTAAGTACATTTTGGATAGCGAACCGGTAACAGACTTAGTGAGGCCCCCTATGATAGGGTGTGACTTCAAATCCTTAGGCAAATCTGTAGCACCACAGGGCGCTATTCAATGGGATGCGAGAGTAAGACTGCTCTAATTGCACCCATAACTTAGTAAATTGGTTACGGTTCCAGTCTAACACCCGCCCCATATGGGAGGCCTGGTAATAGCGTCGCAGGTCAGGAAGAGCCAACCCTCCCTGTTGTTTAGCTAATGTCAGTTGTGATCGCTGAAGTCTGGGTTTTTGTGAGCCCATATAAAATGGGATAAGCAGGGACTGGGCCTGTTTAAAAAATTAGACTGGAATCTGGATGGGGAGAGCCTGAAAAAGGTATATACATTTCGGAAGAATATTCATTTTAATAAGATTGCATCTCCCGAACCATGAAAGAAGACCAGAACGCCATTTTTGAAGGAGAACACGTGTCCTAGTAACAAGGGGGGGAAAATTCAACGCAAACGTACTCGCTATGTCCGGCGGAATATATGTACCTAAATACTTTAGGGCCGTATGAGTCCACTTAAATCGAAAATTTGACTGCAAATCTAATAAGGTTTGTAGAGGGACAGTCACCCCCATAGCCTCTGACTGAGAAATTAATTTTTAGGTGGGAAAGCCTCCCCGTAAATTTGAAACTCTGAGGAGGTTTGGCAAAGAGATTCGTTATCAAGAACAGCATATCATCCGCATATGCGGAGATCTTACACTCAGTGCTGCCCATGTGAAGTCCCATTATGTCTGGATTTTGTCGAATAGTAGAGAGGAACGGTTCCAGGGACAAAGCGAATAAAAGGAGCGACAAGGGGCACCCCTGTCTGGTTCCATTCCTTATTTCAAGCCGAAAGCACCCCATTTGCTTTTACCTGAGCCAGGGGACGGGAGTATATTTTACTTATCCACGACAACATTCGTCCCCCCTAGGCCTATGTGACGGAGAACCCAGAATATAAACATCCAATTAACCAGATCAAAGGCTTTTTCGGCATCTGTACTCACAAAAAGACAGGGAGTCCCAGATGATTTAGCTTTATGCACCAAATTAAGTATTTTAATGATATCCCGGGCTTCCCTGGAGGGGATGAAGGCTACTTGGGTCGATATGAATGAGATTGCAGATGTTGCGCCAAACGTGAGGCAAGGATTTTGGAAAATAGCTTCAAAAAAGTTTAAAAGGGAGATCGGTCTGTAGCTCCCACAAAGACCCGGATCCTTGCCCTCCTTGGGAATCAAGGAAATATGGGCTCTGAGGGTATCTCTTGGAAAGCCCCCCCCCCAATTCCAGAACGTTAAAAAACTGCATCAAGCATGGAGGAAAATCTTATAGTATTGCAAAGTATATCCGCCTGGGCCCGGGGCCTTACCCCCCCTTCAAATAGCCCACCGCCCGCTGTACCTCCAACGTAATCGGGTCTTCTAGACATTCCCGCGATTCCAACGATAGAGTGGGCAGTCCCGAACAAGCCACATACCCATCTATTTCCTCCTGACTGGATCCAGAGGGGGGCAGGTTGTAAAGATCATGGTAAAATTTCCCGAAAGCCTCAGCTGAGTTGGAGTAGAGGCCCATTGTCCATTTCCATCCAACAACTGCGGTATATAGGCGGAAGACGTCAACTCCTTAACAGACCGAGCCAGAATCTTCCCACATTTGTTCCCCGACTCATAGGTCAGTTTCTGGAAGAACTGGAGTGCCGCCTTCGCTTTATAGTGAAGTAAGTCATTGAGCTGGGCACGGATTGTCCCCAGTTCAATTTCTAGGGGCCGCGTGGGAGAATGTTTATGCCTTGCCTCAATAGAGGCAAGCTTGAGGAGTAACTTAGCCAGCTGTTCATCCCGCGCTCGTTTGATTCGAGCCCCATGTTTAATCAGGACCCCACGGAGAACCGACTTATGGGCCTCCCAAACCATCCCCTGGTCGCAATCCTGCACCTTGTTTTCTTGGAAGTACAGGTCGAGCGACCTAGTAACATCTGCCAAAACCTCTGGGTCCTGGAGAAGAC
>NW_027507903.1:692714085-692792115 GCF_037356315.1 Lithobates pipiens | reverse complement strand
CTGTGATCTGTCAGTCTAGTTGCCCCCCGGGGGGGGCAGATCACTCTCTCCTGACCCCTCTCTCTGTTTTCTCCTCTATGTGATAAAGTTCATATTCTCGGCTCCCTACCAGCATCTTTTGTCTTCCCTCCAGCCAGTCCTCTCCGGTCCCCGGGCCCCCACCTCTCACTGGTCGGACTGGAATATCGGGCCCTGCGGGGAGAATGAGACTGCGGGAACCAGCAGAAACCAGTAAGAGGAGAATGTACTGGTACTGGGAGGAGTGTCAGCTATATCTACCCCGAGAGATTCACCCTGGAACTCAGCTGACCCCCCCACATCTCCATCACATGGGCCCCGTCCATCATCCACACCTCCATCACACGGGGCCCCGTCCACCATCCACACCTCCATCACACGGGGCCCCGTCCATCATCCACACCTCCATCACACGGGGCCCCGTCCATCATCCACACCTCCATCACACGGGGCCCCGTCCACCATCCACACCTCCATCACACGGGGCCCCGTCCATCATCCACACCTCCATCACACGGGGCCCCGTCCATCATCCACACCTCCATCACACGGGGCCCCGTCCACCATCCACACCTCCATCACACGTGGCCCCCTCCATCATCCACGCCTCAATCACATGGGGCCCTGTCCATCGTACACACCTCCATCACATGGGGCCCCCTCCATCATCCACACCTCCATCACATGGGGCCCCCTCCATCATCCACACCTCTATCACATGGGGCCCCGTCCATCTAGAACCTCCATCACATGGGGCCCCGTCCATCCAGATCTCCATCACACGGGGCCCCATCAATGCACATCTCCAGCACATGAGGCCCCATCCATCCACATCTCCAGCACATGGGGCCCCATTCATCCAGATCAACATCACATGGGGCCCCATTCATCCAGATCAACATCACATGGGGCCCCATTCATCCAGATCAAAATTTACATGGGGTCCCATCCATCCACATCCCCATTACATGTGGCTCCATCCATCCAAATCTCCATCATTTGGTGCCCCAATATAAGTCCACTAAACCCAAACATGGAACCCCAATAAAAGTCCACTAAACCCCAAACATGGAGCCCCAATAAAAGTCCACTAAACCCAAACATGGAGCCCCAATAAAAGTCCACTAAACCCAAACATGGAGCCCCAATAAAAGTCCACTAAACCCAGACATGGAGCCCCAATAAAAGTCCACTAAACCCAAACATGGAGCCCCAATAAAAGTCCACTAAACCCAGACATGGAGCCCCAATAAAAGTCCCACTAAACCCAAACATGGAGCCCCAATAAAAGTCCACTAAACCCAGACATGGAGCCCCAATAAAAGTCTACAAAACCCAGACATGGAGCCCCAATAAAAGTCCACTAAACCCAAACATGGAGCCCCAATAAAAGTCCACTAAACCCAGACATGGAGCCCCAATAAAAGTCTACAAAAACCCAAACATGGAGCCCCAATAAAAGTCCACTAAACCCAGACATGGAACCCCAATAAAAGTCCACTAAACCCAAACATGGAGCCCCAATAAAAGTCCACTAAACCTAAACATAGAGCCCCAATAAAAGTCTACTAAACCCAACCATGGAGCCCCAATAAAAGTCCACTAAACCCAAACATGGAGCCCCCAATAAAAGTCCACTAAACCCAAACATGGAGCCCCAATAAAAGTCCACTAAACCCAAACATGGAGCCCCAATAAAAGTCTACAAAACCCAAACATGGAGCCCCAATAAAAGTCCACTAAACCCAGACATGGAGCCCCAATAAAAGTCCACTAAACCTAAACATGGAACCCCAATAAAAGTCCACTAAACCCAGACATGGAACCCCAATAAAAGTCCACTAAACCTAAACATGGAACCCCAATAAAAGTCCACTAAACCCAGACATGGAGCCCCAATAAAAGTCCACTAAACCCAAACATGGAGCCCCAATAAAAAGTCCACTAAACCCAGACATGGAGCCCCAATAAAAGTCTACAAAACCCAGACATGGAGCCCCAATAAAAGTCCACTAAACCCAAACATGGAGCCCCAATAAAAGTCCACTAAACCCAGACATGGAGCCCCAATAAAAGTCTACAAAACCCAAACATGGAGCCCCAATAAAAGTCCACTAAACCCAGACATGGAACCCCAATAAAAGTCCACTAAACCCAAACATGGAGCCCCAATAAAAGTCCACTAAACCTAAACATAGAGCCCCAATAAAAGTCTACTAAACCCAACCATGGAGCCCCAATAAAAGTCCACTAAACCCAAACATGGAGCCCCAATAAAAGTCCACTAAACCCAAACATAGAGCCCCAATAAAAGTCCACTAAACCCAAACATGGAGCCCCAATAAAAGTCCACTAAACCCAGACATGGAGCCCCAATAAAAGTCCACTAAACCCAAACATGGAGCCCCAATAAAAGTCCACTAAACCCAGACATGGAGCCCCAATAAAAGTCCACTAAACCCAAACATGGAGCCCCAATAAAAGTCCACTAAACCCAGACATGGAGCCCCAATAAAAGTCTACAAAACCCAGACATGGAGCCCCAATAAAAGTCCACTAAACCCAAACATGGAGCCCCAATAAAAGTCCACTAAACCCAAACATGGAGCCCCAATAAAAGTCCACTAAACCCAAACATGGAGCCCCAATAAAAGTCCACTAAACCCAGACATGGAGCCCCAATAAAAGTCCACTAAACTAAACATGGAGCCCCAATAAAAGTCTACAAAACCCAAACATGGAGCCCCAATAAAAGTCCACTAAACCCAAACATGGAGCCCCAATAAAAGTCTTACAAAACCCAAACATGGAAGCCCCAATAAAAGTCCACTAAACCCAAACATGGAGCCCCAATAAAAGTCTACAAAACCCAAACATGGAGCCCCAATAAAAGTCCACTAAACCCAGACATGGAGCCCCAATAAAAGTCCACTAAACCTAAACATGGAACCCCAATAAAAGTCCACTAAACCCAGACATGGAACCCCAATAAAAGTCCACTAAACCTAAACATGGAACCCCAATAAAAGTCCACTAAACCCAACCATGGATGCCCCAATAAAAGTCCACTAAACCCAAACATAGAGCCCCAATAAAAGTCCACTAAACCCAAACATGGAGCGCCAATAAAAGTCCACAAAACCCAGACACGGAGCCCCAATAAAAGTCCACTAAACCCAGACATGGAGCCCCAATAAAAGTCCACTAAACCCAAACATGGAGCCCCAAAAATAGTCCACTAAACCCAAACATGGAGCCCAAATAAAAGTCCACTAAACCCAGACATGGAGCCCCAATAAAAGTCTACTAAACCCAAACATGGAGCCCCAATAAAAGTCCACTAAACCCAAACATAGAGCCCCAATAAAAGTCCACTAAACCCAAACATGGAGCGCCATAAAAGTCCACTAAATCCAGACATGGAGCTCCAATAAAAGTCCACTAAACCCAAACATGGAGCCCCAATAAAAGTCCACTAAACCCAAACATGGAGCCCCAATAAAAGTCCACTAAACCCAGACATGGAGCCCCAATAAAAGTCTACAAAACCCAGACATGGAGCCCCAATAAAAGTCCACTAAACCCAAACATGGAGCCCAATAAAAGTCCACTAAACCCAAACATGGAGCCCCAATAAAAGTCCACTAAACCCAGGCTTGGAGCCATAAATAAAAGTCCACTAAACCCAAACATGGAGCCCCAATAAAAGTCTACAAAACCCAAACATGGAGCCCCAATAAAAGTCCACTAAACCCAAACATGGAGCCCCAATAAAAGTCCACTAAACCCAGACATGGAGCCCCAATAAAAGTCCACTAAACCCAAACATGGAGCCCCAATAAAAGTCTACTAAACCCAAACATAGAGCCCCAATAAAAGTCCACTAAACCCAAACATGGAGCGCCAATAAAAGTCCACTAAACCCAAACATGGAGCGCCAATAAAAGTCCACTAAACCCAAACATGGAGCCCCAATAAAAGTCCACTAAACCCAAACATGGAAGCCCCAATAAAAGTCCACTATACCCAGACATGGAGCCCCAATAAAAGTCCACTAAACCCAAACATGGAGCCCCAAAAATAGTCCACGAAACCCAAACATGGAGCCCCAATAAAAGTCCACTAAACCCAGACATGGAGCCCCAATAAAAGTCTACTAAACCCAAACATGGAGCCCCAATAAAAGTCCACTAAACCCAAACATGGAGCCCCAATAAAAGTCCACTAAACCCCAAACATGGAGCCCCAATAAAAGTCCACTAAACCCAAACATGGAGCCCCAATAAAAGTCCACTAAACCCAAACATGGAGCCCCAATAAAAGTCCACTAAACCCAGACATGGAGCCCCAATAAAAGTCCACTAAACCCAAACATGGAGCCCCAATAAAAGTCCACTAAACTCAAACATGGAGCCCCAATAAAAGTCCACTAAACCCAAACATGGAGCCCCAATAAAAGTCCACTAAACCCAGACATGGAGCCCCAATAAAAGTCCACTAAACCCAAACATGGAGCTCCCAATAAAAGTCCACTAAACCCAAACATGGAGCCCCAATAAAAGTCCACTAAACCCAAACATGGAGCCCCAATAAAAGTCCACTAAACCCAAACATGGAGCCCCAATAAAAGTCCACTAAACCCAAACATGGAGCCCCAATAAAAGTCCACTAAACCCAGACATGGAGCCCCAATAAAAGTCCACTAAACCCAAACATGGAGCCCCAATAAAAGTCCACTAAACCCAAACATGGAGCCCCAGTAAAAGTCCACTAAACTCAAACATGGAGCCCCAATAAAAGTCCACTAAACCTAAACATGGAGCCCCAATAAAAGTCCACTAAACCCAGACATTGAGTCCCAATAAAAGTCCACTAAACCCAAACATGGAGCCCCAATTAAGTCCACTAAACCTAAACATGGAGCCCCAATAAAAGTCCACTAAACCCAGACATGGAGCCCCAATAAAAGTCCACTAAACCCAAACATGGAGCCCCAATAAAAGTCCACTAAACCCAAACATGGAGCCCCAATAAAAGTCCACTAATCCCAAACACGGCGCCCCAATAAAAGTCCACTAAACCCAAACACGGAGCCCCAATAAAAGTCCACTAAACCCAAACACGGAGCCCCAATAAAAGTCCACTAAACCCAAACATGGAGCCCCAATAAAAGTTCACAAAATGCAAACATGGAGCCCCAATAAAAGTTCACAAAATGCAAACATGGAGCCCCAATAAAAGTCCACTAAACCCTAACATAGAGCCCCAATAAAAGTCCACTAAACCCAAACATGGAGCCCCAATAAAAGTCCACTAAACCCAAACATGGAGCCCCAATAAAAGTCCACTAAACCCAGACATGGAGCCCCAATAAAAGTCCACTAAACCCAACCATGGAGCCCCAATAAAAGTCCACTAAACCCAAACATGGAGCCCCAATAAAAGTCCACTAAACCCAAACATGGAGCCCCAATAAAAGTCCACTAAACCCAGACATGGAGCCCCAATAAAAGTCCACTAAACCCAAACATGGAGCCCCAATAAAAGTCCACTAAACCCAAACATGGAGCCCCAATAAAAGTCCACTAAACCCAGACATGGAGCCCCAATAAAAGTCCACTAAACCCAAACATGGAGCCCCAATAAAAGTCCACTAAACCCAGACATGGAGCCCAATAAAAGTCCACTAAACCCAAAAATAGAGCCCCAATAAAAGTCCACTAAACCCAAACACGGAGCCCCAATAAAAGTCCACTAAACCCAAACATGGAGCCCCAATAAAAGTCACTAAACCCCAAACATGGAGCCCCAATAAAAGTCCACTTAATCCAGACATGGAGCCCCAATAAAAAGTCTACAAAATGCAAACATTCACATACACTCTTTGTTTACAAACATCAGTCAAAGCTCAGAGATCAGCGTGTCTGCCCATTGGCTGAAGATGGTCCTGACTTCTGACCAATAGGAGGGGAGGGTCACTCCCCCCCCCCAGAACTGATGTGGATGCCAGAGAGTTCCCCTCCCCCAGCTCAGTGTAACGTTCTTCTATATATAGATACATTTCCCAATCGGATAGAAGTTTCCTTCTTCCCCGTCCTCCTCCTATTATTATCTCCGGATAATTATATATTGTGAACACCGATGTTCCGTCTATCTATAGAATCCCGGGAACATCCTCA
The DNA here is from genome assembly GCF_037356315.1 of Lithobates pipiens. Taxonomy (NCBI): domain Eukaryota; kingdom Metazoa; phylum Chordata; class Amphibia; order Anura; family Ranidae; genus Lithobates; species Lithobates pipiens. The sequence goes on along the minus strand of NW_027507903.1, from coordinate 692,785,918 downwards.
TCCTTACGTAATACAGGAGGGGGAGGGGAGCGGGGAGGTCCTACACTACCAGATATCGATCGATCGATCTCTCTATATCTATATTAAGTATCTCGCAAAAGTAAGTACACCCCTCGGTCACATTTTGCGAATATTTTCACATACAATATCTTTTCACACACATTGCCCAATCGGATAGACGTTTCCTCCTTCCCCGTCCTCCTGTTATTATTATCTCCAGATAATTATATATTGTGACACCGATGTTCCGTCTAGCTATAGAATCCCGGGAACATCCTCATCATTAGTACAGGAGGGGGAGGGGAGCAGGGAGGTGCTACAATACCAGTACAGTATACAGTATCTGACAAAAGTAAGTACACCCCTCGGTGACATTTCTTCTCTCTTTTCATGAGACAACACTGAAGAAATGACACTTGTCTACAATGTAAAGTAGTGAGTGTACAGCTTGTATAACAGTGTAAATTTCCTGTCCCCTCAAAATAACTCAACACACAGCCATTAATGTCTAAACCGCTGGCAACAAAAGTCAGGAACACCCCTAAGTGAAAATCTCCAATTGGGGCCCAATTAGCCATTTTCCCTCCCCGGGGTCATGTGACTGGTTAGTGTTACAAGGTCTCAGGTGTGAATGGGGAGCAGGTGTGTTAAATTTGGTGTTATCGCTCTCACTCTCTCATACTGGTCACTGGAAGTACAACATGGCACCTCATGGCAAAGAACTCTCTGAGGATCTGAAGATAAGAATTGTTGCTCTACATAAAGATTGGCCTAGGCCACTGATGGAGAACTTGGCACCCCAGATGTTTTGGAACTACATTTCCCATGATGCTCAACTACACTGCATTGTGCATGAACATCATGGGAAATGTAGTTCCAAAACATCTGGGGTGCCAAGGTTCTCCATCACTGGCCTAGGCTATAACAGATTGCCAAGACCCTGAAACTGATCTGCAGCACGGTGGCCAAGACCATACAGCGGTATAACAGGACAGGTTCCCCTCAGAACAGGCCTCGCCATGGTCCACCAGAGAAGTTGAGGTCACGTGCTCAGCGTCATATCCAGAGGTTGTCTTTGGGAAATAGACGTATGAGTGCTGCCAGCATTGCTGCAGAGGTTGTAGGGGTGGGGGGTCAGCCTGTCAGTGCTCAGACCATACGCCGCACACTGCATCAAATTGGTCTGCATGGCTGTCATCCCAGAAGGAAGCCTCTTCTAAAGATGATGGACAAGAAAGTCTCCAGACCTAAACCCTATTGGACATTCCTTACATTTATTTTAGAATTTTTATCAAAATATATGTTTCTTTTTCATTTTTTTTTTTTTTTTTTTTACCTTTATCAGGTGATTTGCGCCTTTTTTTCATTTCTTTTTGTATTTTTTTATCAGAATAAAAAAAATCCTTTTTTTTTCAGGTTGACGTGTTCTTTTTTTTTTTTTACGTTTTATTTTCTTTCTATGTTAGGAGTGTCAGCTCCTGAGCCAAGAATAGCACATGGTACACGTTGTGCTCTGTAGGTCAGGGCGATGATAAAATCACATCAGGCATGTTAATAGAGCGGTGAAGACAGAAAGATCCAGTCCAGTCCTGACACAGCGAGAAGCCGTCCAACCGGTTCCCCCGGGGAGGGACCGAGCCAAACATTCGATGAACACCGAGAACCTATCGCCCCATAAACCAGATCCGTCAGGAATCCCTCCCCCCACACCGGGCTCCATTGTATGGGTACACCGAGACCCCCCCCAGAAACCGACCCACCTATCCCACAGTATCACCCTGCCTGAAACCACAGGAACTTACACTCTAATGTCCCCTCCCCCCACAGTCACATCAGTCTCTGTACAGAGGAGCTTACACTCTAATGTCCCCTCCCCCCACAGTCACATCAGTCTCTGTACAGAGGAGCTTACACTCTAATGTCCCCTCCCCCCCACAGTCATATCAGTCTCTGTACAGAGGAGCTTACACTCTAATGTCCCCTCCCCCCACAGTCACATCAGACTCTGTACAGAGGAGCTTACACTCTAATGTCCCCTCCCCCACAGTCACATCAGTCTCTGTACAGAGGAGCTTACACTCTAATGTCCCCTCCCCCCCACAGTCACATCAGTCTCTGTACAGAGGAGCTTACACTCTAATGTCCCCTCCCCCCCACAGTCACATCAGTCTCTGTACAGAGGAGCTTACAATCTAATGTCCCCTCCCCCCCACAGTCACATCAGTCTCTGTACAGAGGAGCTTACACTCTAATGTCCCCTCCCCCACAGTCACATCAGTCTCTGTACAGAGGAGCTTACACTCTAATGTCCCCTCCCCCCACAGTCACATCAGTCTCTGTACAGAGGAGCTTACACTCTAATGTCCCCTCCCCCACAGTCACATCAGTCTCTGTACAGAGGAGCTTACACTCTAATGTCCCCTCCCCCCACAGTCACATCAGTCTCTGTACAGAGGAGCTTACACTCTAATGTCCCCTCCCCCCACAGTCACATCAGTCTCTGTACAGAGGAGCTTACACTCTAATGTCCCCTCCCCCCCACAGTCATATCAGTCTCTGTACAGAGGAGCTTACACTCTAATGTCCCCTCCCCCACAGTCACATCAGTCTCTGTACAGAGGAGCTTACACTCTAATGTCCCCTCCCCCACAGTCACATCAGTCTCTGTACAGAGGAGCTTACACTCTAATGTCCCTCCCCCACAGTCACATCAGTCTCTGTACAGAGGAGCTTACACTCTAATGTCCCCTCCCCCCCACAGTCACATCAGTCTCTGTACAGAGGAGCTTACACTCTAATGTCCCCTCCCCCACAGTCACATCAGTCTCTGTACAGAGGAGCTTACACTCTAATGTCCCCTCCCCCCACAGTCACATCAGTCTCTGTACAGAGGAGCTTACACTCTAATGTCCCCTCCCCCCACAGTCACATCAGTCTCTGTACAGAGGAGCTTACACTCTAATGTCCCCTCCCCCCCCCCCCCACAGTCACATCAGTCTCTGTACAGAGGAGCTTACACTCTAATGTACCCTCCCCCCACAGTCACATCAGTCTCTGTACAGAGGAGCTTACACTCTAATGTCCCCTCCCCCACAGTCACATCAGTCTCTGTACAGAGGAGCTTACACTCTAATGTCCCCTCCCCCACAGTCACATCAGTCTCTGTACAGAGGAGCTTACACTCTAATGTCCCCTCCCCCACAGTCACATCAGTCTCTGTACAGAGGAGCTTACACTCTAATGTCCCCTCCCCCACAGTCACATCAGTCTCTATACAGAGGAGCTTACACTCTAATGTCCCCTCCCCCCACAGTCACATCAGTCTCTATACAGAGGAGCTTACACTCTAATGTCCCCTCCCCCCCACAGTCACATCAGTCTCTGTACAGAGGAGCTTACACTCTAATGTCCCCTCCCCCGCACAGTCACATCAGTCTCTGTACAGAGGAGCTTACACTCTAATGTCCCCTCCCCACAGTCACATCAGTCTCTGTACAGAGGAGCTTACACTCTAATGTCCCCTCCCCCCACAGTCACATCAGTCTCTGTACAGAGGAGCTTACACTCTAATGTCCCCTCCCCCCCACAGTCACATCAGTCTCTGTACAGAGGAGCTTACACTCTAATGTCCCCTCCCCCCACAGTCACATCAGTCTCTGTACAGAGGAGCTTACACTCTAATGTCCCCCCTCCCCCACAGTCACATCAGTCTCTGTACAGAGGAGCTTACACTCTAATGTCCCCTCCCCCACAGTTACATCAGTCTCTGTACAGAGGGAGCTTACACTCTAATGTCCCCTCCCCCACAGTCACATCAGTCTCTGTACAGAGGAGCTTACACTCTAATGTCCCCCCCCCACAGTCACATCAGTATCTGTACAGAGGAGCTTACACTCTAATGTCCCCTCCCCCCCACAGTCACATCAGTCTCTGTACAGAGGAGCTTACACTCTAATGTCCCCTCCCCCCCACAGTCACATCAGTCTCTGTACAGAGGAGCTTACACTCTAATGTCCCCTCCCCCACAGTCACATCAGTCTCTGTACAGAGGAACTTACACTCTAATGTCCCCCCCCCCCCACAGTCACATCAGTATCTGTACAGAGGAGCTTACACTCTAATGTCCCCTCCCCCCACAGTCACATCAGTCTCTGTACAGAGGAGCTTACACTCTAATGTCCCCTCCCCCCACAGTCACATCAATCTCTGTACAGAGGAGCTTACACTCTAATGTCCCCTCCCCCACAGTCACATCAGTCTCTGTACAGAGGAACTTACACTCTAATGTCCCCCCCCCCACAGTCACATCAGTCTCTGTACAGAGGAGCTTACACTCTAATGTCCCCTCCCCCCACAGTCACATCAGTCTCTGTACAGAGGAGCTTACACTCTAATGTCCCCCCCCACAGTCACATCAGTCTCTGTACAGAGGGAGCTTACACTCTAATGTCCCCTCCCCCCCACAGTCACATCAGTCTCTGTACAGAGGAGCTTACACTCTAATGTCCCCTCCCCCACAGTCACATCAGTCTCTGTACAGAGGAGCTTACACTCTAATCCCCCTATTATTGTTATACATGTATATAGCTGTGACGTAGGGTGTGGCGCTGTACGCTGATGGGGATTGGTCGGATCCGGTCAGCACCGGTGTGAATTGTATCGGTTTAGGAGGAAATTGTTTGTTTGGACAGAAAACATAACAATCATGGTGTCGGCGGAGGAGATCGCTGTCACGTGGGAAACAATAATATTTTGGTGTATTGTGGGACTGCTGCAGGCGGGGGCGGGGCTGTTGGTCACTCAGGGGTGGGGGGAGGGTGGGGGATCTCGGTACTTCTCCGTAGGTTGGTAGGAGACCCCCCCCTATTTGGTGTGATGGGGGTGCTGGGGGCAGATGGGGAATAGAGAGCAGTGATGTCATCGCTTACATCATACAGTCTGATAAGGATGGATACATTGTATAATAATGTAATGGAGGAGAGGAGGATACATTGTATAATAATGTAATGGAGGAGAGGAGAGGAGGATACATTGTATAATAATATAATATAATGGAGGAGAGGAGGATGCATTGTATAATAATATGATGGAGGAGAGGAGAGGAGGATGCATTGTATAATATTATGATGGAGGAGAGGAGGATGCATTGTATAATATTATGATGGAGGAGAGGAGAGGAGGATACATTGTATAATAATATGATGGAGGAGAGGAGGATACATTGTATAATATTATGATGGAGGAGAGGAGGATACATTGTATAATAATATGATGGAGGAGAGGAGTATAGTCAGGAGATATAGAGAATAATAGAACATCATAGATGAGGAGAGGAGGACTCTGTGGGGGGGTGGGGGGGGGTGACCCATGATACCAGTCTAACACCTCCGCCCAGGTGAGGGAGGTCAGACTATGAATATTAATGAGGGGGGCGTGTCCCATGAAAGGATTAAAAGTCAGGTGCGGTGCCAGGACCAGAAGCAGAACAGGTCGGGCAAGATGGCAACCCTCACCATGAACAGGTCCTGGAGGAAGGTCTTCGATGAATTTAAGGAGTTTATGTGGAACCCCAAGACTCGGGAATTTATGGGACGCACCGCTAGCAGCTGGGGTAAGAGAAGGGGGGTGAGGGGTATCTATGGGGAGGGGGGGGCGCCATAATATAGATGGGGCAGTGGGGGCAACAGAGGGTGGGAACCCCCATCTACAACATCCTTCTGTCCTATCACTCTTATCATTTGTACAGTATACAGACATCCTCCTCTACAGCCCCCCACATCATCGTTCAGGGGGATCCCCCTCTACACCACCCCACATCCCCATTCAGAGGGATCCTCCTCTACAGCCCCCCACATCACCGTTCAGGGGGATCCTCCTCTATGGCCCCCCACATCACCCTTTAGCGGGATCCTCCTCTACGGCCCCCCACATCACCGTTTCAGGGGGATCCCCCTCTACACCACCCCACATCACAGTTCAGGGGGATCCTCCTCTACAGCCCCCCACATCACCATTCAGGGGGATCCTCCTCTACAGCCCCCCACATCACAGTTCAGGGGGATCCTCCTCTACATCACAGTTCAGGGGATCCTCCTCTACAGCCCCCACATCACAGTTCAGGGGGATCCTCCTCTACAGCACCCCACATCACAGTTCAGGGGGATCCTCCTCTACAGCACCCCACATCACCGTTCAGGGGGATCCTCCTCTACATCACAGTTCAGGGGGATCCTCCCTCTACATCACAGTTCAGGGGGATCCTCCTCTACATCACAGTTCAGGGGGATCCTCCTCTACATCACAGTTCAGGGGGATCCTCCTCTACATCACAGTTCGGGGGGATCCTCCTCTCCATCACAGTTGGGTGGGGCTCTCCCCCCTTGGTATTAGTGAGGTGCTGCTCCACCTCCAGTGAGACCAGATGAATATAATTGCCCCTTTGTCCCCCCAGGGCTGATCATCAGCTTCTATTTGGTGTTCTATGCCGTCCTCTCGGGAATCTTCGCTCTCTGTTTGTATGTGATGCTGCAGACCATCGATCACAATTATCCGAAATATGAAGATCGACTGACATATCCAGGTAAGGGAAACTCCTCATTCATTTCCCATGGGGGATGCCTCTATTTCCAATCCATAGGCGGTGGCCAATGAAAGCTCTCTTCGGTCCTGCTAGTCAGACCCCTTCCCATAGTCCTCATCCTCAGAAACCATCCAAGGTGTCTGGAGAAGGACATTCCACCATAGCACCTCACTGAGAAAACTCTCTCCGGAGCAGGAGATATGGAGAAATATCTGATGTGTCTGCGGGGTGAGGACTCCCATGAGGGCTTTTATGGGTGAAGAGGGTGAGGGCAAGCTGTCCGTCTGTGGGGGATAGTAGGCGAGCCATCAATCTTTGAGAAGAACACGGTGGAGTAGATTAACCATCAGTCTGTGGGGAGGGAGCTGAGAATCTTCGGTCTTTAGGGAGAACATGGTGGAGTAGGCAAACCATCAGTCTTTGGGGAGAATATGGTGGGATAGGCAAACCAGCAGTCATTGGGGAGAACATGGTGGGATAGGCAAACCAGCAGTCTTTGGGGAGAACATGGTGGAGTAGGCAAACCAGCAGTCTTTGGGGAGAATATGGTGGGATAGGCAAACCATCAGTCTTTGGGGAGAATATGGTGGGATAGGCAAACAGTTAGTCAGTGGGGAAGTCATTGTGAATTATCAGTCTTCGGGGAAGACTTGATGGACTAGTCAGATCATCAGTCTTGGGGAGGTCATGGTAGAGTAGTCTATGGAGAGGTCGTTGTGAATCATTGGTCTTTGGGGAAAACTTGATTGAGTAGTCAGATCATCGGTCTTTGGGGAGAATATGGTGGAGTAGGCAAACCGTCAGTCTTTGGGGAGAATATGGTGGGAGTTAGTCGTTAGTCTGTGGGGAAGTCATTGTGAATTATTGGTCTTCAGAGAAGACCTGATGGACTAGTCAGACCATAAGTCTTTTGGGAGGTCATTGTGAATCATCAGTCTTTGTGGAGAACATGATGGAGTAGTCAAACCATCAGTCTGTGGAGAGGTTGTTGTGAATCATCGGTCTTTGGGGAAAACTTGATGGAGTAGTCAGATCATCGGTCTTTGGGGAAGTCATTGTGAATCATCAGTCTTTGTGGAGAAAATGGTGGAGTAGTTGAGCAATTAGTCTTTGGGGAGGACATGGTAGAGTAGGCAAACTGTCAGTCTGTGGGGAGGTCATTTTGAATCATCAGTCTTTGGGGAGAACATGGTGGAGTATTTGAACCATTAGCCTTTGGGGAGAACATGGTGTAGGATTTGAACCATTAGCCTTTGGGGAGAACCTGGTGGAGTATTTGAACCATTAGCCTTTGGGGAGAACCTGGTGGAGTATTTGAACCATTAGCCTTTGGGAAGGACATGATGGAATAGGCAAACCGTCAGTCTTTGGGGAGAACCTGGTGGAGGATTTGAACCATTAGCCTTTGGGGAGAACCTGGTGGAGTATTTGAACCATTAGCCTTTGGGGAGAACCTGGTGGAGGATTTTAACCATTAGCCTTTGGGGAGAACCTGGTGTAGGATTTGAACCATTAGCCTTTGGGGAGAACATGGTGGAGGATTTGAACCATTAGCCTTTGGGGAGAACATGGTGTAGGATTTGAACCATTAGCCTTTGGGGAGAACCTGGTGGAGTATTTGAACCATTAGCCTTTGGGGAGAACATGGTGGAGGATTTGAACCATTAGCCTTTGGGGAGAGCATGGTGGAGGATTTGAACCATTAGCCTTTGGGGAGAACATGGTGGAGGATTTGAACCATTAGCCTTTGGGGAGAACATGGTGGAGGATTTGAACCATTAGCCTTTGGGGAGAGCATGGTGGAGTATTTGAACCATTAGCCTTTGGGAAGGACATGGTGGAATAGGCAAACCGTCAGTCTTTGGGGAAAACATTGTGGAGTGGTTGAGCTGTTAAACTTTGAGAGAAAAAGAATGGAGCGGGGAAGCTGTCAGTCTTTGCAGAAGTCATGGTGAAGTGGGCAAGCTGGTCATTTTTTTTTCTGAAGAACATGGTGAAGTGTATGAACAGCAAGTCTGTCTTTGGCAGAACATGGTGGAGTAGACCATCAGTCAGTCTGTGGGGAGGTCGTGATGCACGGGGGGGAACCCTCAGTCTGTCTTTGGGGAGAACATGGTGGAGTAGACCATCAGTCAGTCTGTGGGGAGGTCGTGATGCACGGGGGGGAACCCTCAGTCTGTCTTTGGGGAGAACATGGTGGAGTAGACCATCAGTCAGGTCTGTGGGGAGGTCGTGATGCACGGGGGGGAACCCTCAGTCTGTCATTGGGCAGAACATGGTGGAGTAGACCATCAGTCAGTCTGTGGGGAGGTCGTGATGCACGGGGGGGAACCCTCAGTCTGTCATTGGGCAGAACATGGTGGAGTAGACATCAGTCAGTCTGTGGGGAGGGTGTGATGCACGGGGGGAACCCTCAGTCTGTCTTTGAGGAGAACATGGTGGAGTAGACCATCAGTCAGTCTGTGGGGAGGTCGTGATGCACGGGGGGAACCCTCAGTCTGTCTTTGGGGAGAACATGGTGGAGTAGACCATCAGTCAGTCTGTGGGGAGGGTGTGATGCACGGGGGGAACCCTCAGTCTGTCTTTGAGGAGAACATGGTGGAGTAGACCATCAGTCAGTCTGTGGGGAGGTCGTGATGCACGGGGGGAACCCTCAGTCTGTCTTTGGGGAGAACATGGTGGAGTAGACCATCAGTCAGTCTGTGGGGAGGTCGTGATGCACGGGGGGGAACCCTCAGTCTGTCTTTGGGGGAGAACATGGTGGAGTAGACCATCAGTCAGTCTGTGGGGGAGGTCGTGATGCACGGGGGGAACCCTCAGTCTGTCTTTGGGGAGAACATGGTGGAGTAGACCATCAGTCAGTCTGTGGGGAGGTCGTGATGCACGGGGGGAACCCTCAGTCTGTCTTTGGGGAGAACATGGTGGAGTAGACCATCAGTCAGTCTGTGGGGAGGTCGTGATGCACGGGGGGGAACCCTCAGTCTGTCTTTGGGGAGAACATGGTGGAGTAGACCATCAGTCAGTCTGTGGGGAGGTCGTGATGCACGGGGGAACCCTCAGTCTGTCTTTGGGGAGAACATGGTGGAGTAGACCATCAGTCAGTCTGTGGGGAGGTCGTGATGCACGGGGGGGAACCCTCAGTCTGTCTTTGGGGAGAACATGGTGGAGTAGACCATCAGTCAGTCTGTGGGGAGGTCGTGATGCACGGGGGGAACCCTCAGTCTGTCTTTGGGGAGAACATGGTGGAGTAGACCATCAGTCAGTCTGTGGGGAGGTCGTGATGCACGGGGGGAACCCTCAGTCTGTCTTTGGGGAGAACATGGTGGAGTAGACCATCAGTCAGTCTGTGGGGAGGTCGTGATGCACGGGGGGAACCCTCAGTCTGTCTTTGGGGAGAACATGGTGGAGTAGACCATCAGTCAGTCTGTGGGGAGGTCGTGATGCACGGGGGGAACCCTCAGTCTGTCTTTGGGGGGAACATGGTGGAGTAGACCATCAGTCAGTCTGTGGGGAGGTCGTGATGCACGGGGGGAACCCTCAGTCTGTCTTTGGGGAGAACATGGTGGAGTAGACCATCAGTCAGTCTGTGGGGAGGGTGTGATGCACGGGGGTGGAACCCTCAGTCTGTCTTTGGGGAGAACATGGTGGAGTAGACCATCAGTCAGTCTGTGGGGAGGTCATGATGCACGGGGGGAACCCTCAGTCTGTCATTGGGCAGAACATGGTGGAGTAGACCATCAGTCAGTCTGTGGGGAGGTCGTGATGCACGGGGGCAACCCTCAGTCTGTCTTTGGGGAGAACATGGTGGAGTAGACCATCAGTCAGTCTGTGGGGAGGTTGTGATGCATGGGGGGGAACCCTCGGTCTGTCTTTGGGCAGAACATGGTGGAGTAGACCATCAGTCAGTCTGTGGGGAGGTCGTGATGCACGGGGGCAACCCTCAGTCTGTCTTTGGGGAGAACATGGTGGAGTAGACCATCAGTCAGTCTGTGGGGAGGTTGTGATGCATGGGGGGGAACCCTCAGTCTGTCTTTGGGGAGAACATGGTGGAGTAGACCATCAGTCAGTCTGTGGGGAGGGTGTGATGCACGGGGGGGAAACCTCAGTCTGTCTTTGGGGAGAACATGGTGGAGTAGACCATCAGTCAGTCTGTGGGGAGGTTGTGATGCACGGGGGGGAACCCTCAGTCTGTCTTTAGGGAGAACATGGTGGAGTAGACCATCAGTCAGTCTGTGGGGAGGTTGTGATGCATGGGGGGGAACCCTCAGTCTGTCTTTGGGGAGAACATGGTGGAGTAGACCATCAGTCAGTCTGTGGGGAGGGTGTGATGCACGGGGGGGAAACCTCAGTCTGTCTTTGGGGAGAACATGGTGGAGTAGACCATCAGTCAGTCTGTGGGGAGGTTGTGATGCACGGGGGGAACCCTCAGTCTGTCTTTAGGGAGAACATGGTGGAGTAGACCATCAGTCAGTCTGTGGGGAGGTTGTGATGCACGGGGGGGAACCCTCAGTCTGTCTTTGGGAGAACATGGTGGAGTAGACCATCAGTCAGTCTGTGGGGAGGGTGTGATGCACGGGGGGGAAACCTCAGTCTGTCTTTGGGGAGAACATGGTGGAGTAGACCATCAGTCAGTCTGTGGGGAGGTTGTGATGCACGGGGGGGAACCCCTCAGTCTGTCTTTAGGGAGAACATGGTGGAGTAGACCATCAGTCAGTCTGTGGGGAGGTTGTGATGCACGGGGGGGAACCCTCAGTCTGTCTTTGGGGAGAACATGGTGGAGTAGACCATCAGTCAGTCTGTGGGGAGGTCGTGATGCACGGGGGGAACCCTCAGTCTGTCTTTGCGGCTGTAATTTTGACATCAGATTTGGATTTAGTTCTAGTCGCAGTCTTCTGACTAAAATGCCATTTTAGTTTTAGGGCCGGTTCACACTGCGGCGCGAGGCGAGGCGACACGGCTCGCCTCGCCTCGCTCCCGCAAGTCGTCCCATTGAGTACAATGGAACCGTTCTGAGAGGAGCGACTCGAGTCGCTCCGACTCAGAAAAAAGGTTCCTGTACTACTTCGGGGCGACTTGCATTGACTTCTATGCAGAAGTCCTCTGCAAGTCGCCGCTGACCCCCCCTGCAAGTCGCGGCGAGGAAGTCGGAGACGCCTCGCCGCGGCTCGCAGTGTGAACCGGCCCTTAGTCCCTATTTTAGTCATCTGAATTGTTTTAGTTGTAATAAAATGTTATCATTTCCAGTCTGAAGGGTTGAACTCGTACTCCAGACACAGATAAATATTTATTTTGTGATATATAACATCTTTATAAATAAAGTTTCACAAACAAAAATATTGCTTTTTGACAAACAGAATTGCAACTTTAAAATATACATATTTTTTTAAAATGTAAACTCTATTGGCTGTAATGGCAACATTAAATATTAGGGGAAAATAAGAAAAACCTTTTTTTTTCTTTTTTTTTTTTTCTTTCAGCAGCCTAGTAGATGCCCCCTACTGACCCTTATGTGGTATTGCAATACATGTATAAAACTTTAATGTGCTATTATTATAGTCTGGGGAGGGGGATGGGGATGTGTGGCCGATCTAGAAAAGGCCCAGCAGAGGGCAGCAAAGAGTGTGAATGAGTGTGATGTGTGGAACTGCATAGGAAAGGGAAAGGATTGGTGGGAGTTGGCGCCTCTCAGCCAATACAGCTTGCAGATAAAGTCAGGGGGCTATAAAGTCAGGGGGTGGGGGCTATAAAGTCAGGGGGGTGGGGGCTATAAAGTCAGGGGGTCGGAGGCTATAAAGTCAGGGGGTCGGAGGCTATAAAGTCAGGGGGTCGGAGGCTATAAAGTCAGGGGGTCGGAGGCTATAAAGTCAGGGGGTCGGAGGTTATAAAGTCAGGGGGTGGGGGCTATAAAGTCAGGGGGTCGGGGGCTATAAAGTCAGGGGGGTGGGGGCTATAAAGTCAGGGGGGGTCGGGGGCTATAAAGTCAGGGAGGTGGGGGCTATAAAGTCAGGGGGTGGGGGCTATAAAGTCAGGGGGTGGGGGGCTATAAAGTGAGGGGGGTCGGGGGCTATAAAGTCAGGGAGGTGGGGGCTATAAAGTCAGGGGGTGGGGGCTATAAAGTCAGGGGGTGGGGGCTATAAAGTCAGGGGTGGGGGCTATAAAGTGAGGGGGGGTCGGGGGCTATAAAGTCAGGGAGGTGGGGGCTATAAAGTCAGGGGGTGGGGGCTATAAAGTCAGGGGGGTGGGGGCTATAAAGTCAGGGGGGTGGGGGCTATAAAGTCAGGGGGTCGGAGGCTATAAAGTCAGGGGGTGGGGGCTATAAAGTCAGGGGTGGGGGCTATGAAGTCAGGGGGGTGGGGGCTATAAAGCCAGGGGGTCGGAGGCTATAAAGTCAGGGGGTCGGGGGCTATAAAGTGGGGGGCGGGGCTTTAACAGACAAGCGGAGCTGCAAAGGAAAGCCGATGTTGGGTGGTAATCGTCCCTCCCTCACATTTTCGTTCCGTTTTCTTTCATTGACGAAAACTGGGCTTGGCTTTCATCATAATTTTTTCGTCAATTGACTTCATTTTCATTTATTTTTTGTTTCGTTTTCGTCACTGAAAACATGCGGCTGACGAGAACTATGACGAAAATATTTTGGTTGATGAAATGAACACTGCTTTGGGTAGAACATGATACAATATATGAATAGGGAGTCCGTGGGGAGGTCTTGGTGCAGTCAGTGGGTGATCTGTCAGTCATTGGGGGAGGACATGGTGGAGTCAACGATCCGTCAGTCTGGGGGGAGGTCATGGTGCACTGGGGGAACCATCAGTATTTGGGGGAGAGGGGGAGGTATCAGTATTTGGGGGAGAGGGGGAGCTCTCAGTCATTGGGGAGAGGGGGAGCTCTCAGTCATTGGGGGAAGGGGGAGCTCTCAGTCATTGGGGGAAGGGGGAGCTCTCAGTCATTGGGGGAAGGGGGAGCTCTCAGTCATTGGGGGGAGGGGGAGCTCTCAGTCATTGGGGGAAGGGGGAGCTCTCAGTCATTGGGGGAAGGGGGAGCTCTCAGTCATTGGGGAGAGGGGGAGCTCTCAGTCATTGGGGGAAGGGGGAGCTCTCAGTCATTGGGGAGAGGGGGAGCTCTCAGTCATTGGGGGAAGGGGGAGCTCTCAGTCATTGGGGGAAGGGGAGCTCTCAGTCATTGGGGGAGAGGGGGAGCTCTCAGTCATTGGGGAGAGGGGGAGCTCTCAGTCATTGGGGGAAGGGGGAGCTCTCAGTCATTGGGGAGAGGGGAGCTCTCAGTCATTGGGGAGAGGGGGAGCTCTCAGTCATTGGGGGAAGGGGGAGCTCTCAGTCATTGGGGGAGAGGGGGAGCTCTCAGGGGGAGAGGGGGGAGCTCTCAGTCATTGGGGGAAGGGGGGAGCTCTCAGTCATTGGGGGAGAGGGGGAGCTCTCAGTCATTGGGGAAGGGGAGCTCTCAGTCATTGGGGGAGAGGGGGGGCTCTCAGTCATTGGGGGAAGGGGGAGCTCTCAGTCATTGGGGGAGAGGGGGAGCTCTCAGTCATTGGGGGAAGGGGGAGCTCTCAGTCATTGGGGGAGAGGGGGAGCTCTCAGTCATTGGGGGAGAGGGGGAGCTCTCAGGGGGAGAGGGGGAGCTCTCAGTCATTGGGGGAAGGGGGAGCTCTCAGTCATTGGGGGAGAGGGGGAGCTCTCAGTCATTGGGGAGAGGGGGAGCTCTCAGTCATTGGGGGAAGGGGGAGCTCTCAGTCATTGGGGGAAGGGGGAGCTCTCAGTCATTGGGGGAAGGGGGAGCTCTCAGTCATTGGGGGAGAGGGGGAGCTCTCAGTCATTGGGGGAGAGGGGGAGCTCTCAGGGGGAGAGGGGGAGCTCTCAGTCATTGGGGGAAGGGGGAGCTCTCAGTCATTGGGGGAGAGGGGGAGCTCTCAGTCATTGGGGAAGGGGGAGCTCTCAGTCATTGGGGGAGAGGGGGAGCTCTCAGTCATTGGGGGAAGGGGGAGCTCTCAGTCATTGGAGAAAACACAGGAGTTGGCATACCATCTGAACATTTTTTCTTGTATTCATATGTGTGACCTCTCTCCTTGCAGGGTTAATGATAAAACCCAACATAAGCTCCCTACAGATCACGTTTAATGGACAAAACCAAACCTGGCAGACGTATGTTGACAGCATCAATACTGCACTGAAAGGTGAGTCCACAAAGATCTCTTCTAATTCATCTGTCTCCTTCCACCACCTACCACTGATATGTATTGCCCTCTGGCACCCAAAGTCTGTCACCAGCGCCCATCCCCAGGTCCATCTGTCATATCTCCCCAGAATCTTCAATTCATATCTATCTTCACCATCACCCCCCATGTCTGTCCCCTCACCTCATCCAATGTCTCCACACCTCCCAGTATCATCCAGTGCGTTCCAATATCTTCTGAAAATGTCTGTTCTCTTACCATTCCTAATGACCACCATCTTCCTATCAGATGATTGATCTCCCTCCATCCCTCTTTATCCAATATTTCCTCAATCAGCCATCCTCCACATCTCTCAACATTATCTAAACCAACCCATGACATCTGACCCCTCTCATCATTGGTTATCACCAACCTCACACCGCCTCTCCAGACACCTGATCTCCAACCCTCTACCCAACCCCAACCTCAACCCATGACATCTGACCTCTCTCATCATTGGTTATCACCGACCTCACACCACTCTCCAGACACCTTATCTCCAACCCTCTACCCAACCTCAACCCATGACATCTGACCTCTCTCATCATTGGTTATCACCGACCTCCCACCGCTCTCCAGACACCTGATCTCCAACCCTCTACCCAACCTCAACCCATGACATCTGACCTCTCTCATCATTGGTTATGACCGACCTCACACCACTCTCCAGACACCTGATCTCCAACCCTCTACCCAACCTCAGCCCATGACATCTGACCCCTCTCATCATTGGTTATCACCGACCTCACACCGCTATCCAGACACCTGATCTCCAACCCTCTGTCCAACCTCAACCCATGACATCTGACCTCTCTCATCATTGGTTATCACTGACCTCACACCACTCTCCAGACACCCGATCTCCAACCCTCTGCCCAACCCCAACCCATGACATCTGACCTCTCTCATCATTGGTTATCACCTACCTCACACCGCTCTCCAGACACCTGATCTCCAACCCTCTACCCAACCTCAACCCATGACATCTGACCTCTCTCATCATTGGTTATCACTGACCTCACACCACTCTCCAGACACCTGATTTCCAACCCTCTGTCCAACCTCAACCCATGACATCTGACCTCTCTCATCATTGGTTATCACTGACCTCACACCACTCTCCAGACACCTGATTTCCAACCCTCTGTCCAACCTCAACCCATGACATCTGACCTCTCTCATCATTGGTTATCACCGACCTCACACCACTCTCCGGACACCTTATCTCCAAGCCTCTGCCCAACCTCAACCCATGACATCTGACCTCTTTCATCATTGGTTATCACCTACCTCACACCGCTCTCCAGACACCTTATCTCCAACCCTCTACCCAACCTCAACCCATGACATCTGACCTCTCTCATCATTGGTTATCACTGACCTCACACCACTCTCCAGACACCTGATCTCCAACCCTCTGTCCAACCTCAACCTCAACCCATGACATCTGACCTCTCTCATCATTGGTTATCACCGACCTCACACCACTCTCCAGACACCTGATCTCCAACCCTCTGTCCAACCTCAACCTCAACCCATGACATCTGACCTCTCTCATCATTGGTTATCACCGACCTCACACCACTCTCCAGACACCTGATCTCCAACCCTCTACCCAACCTCAACCCATGACATCTGACCTCTCTCATCATTGGTTATCACCGACCTCACACCACTCTCCAGATACCTGATCTCCAACCCTCTGTCCAACCTCAACCCATGACATCTGACCTCTTTCATCATTGATTATGACCTACTTCACACCGCTGTACACACACCCGATCTCCAACCCTCTACCCAACCTCACCCCATGACATCTGACCTCTCTCATCATTGGTTATCACTGACCTCACACCACTCTCCAGATACCTGATCTCCAACCCTCTGTCCAACCTCACCCCATGACATCTGACCTCTCTCATCATTGGTTATCACTGACCTCACACCACTCTCCAGATACCTGATCTCCAACCCTCTGTCCAACCTCAACCCATGACATCTGATCTCTCTCATAATTGATTATCACCTACTTCACACCGCTGTACACATGCCTGATTTCCAACCCTCTACCCAACCTCAACCCATGTCATCTGACCTCTCTCATCATTGGTTATCACTGACCTCACACCGCTCTCCAGACATTTGATCACCAACCCTCTGCCCAACCTAAACCCATGACATCTGACCCCTCTCATGATTGGTTATCACTGACCTCACACCACTCTCCAGACATTTGATCACCAACCCTCTGTCCAACCTCAACCCCAACCCATGACATCCAACCTCTCTCACCATTGGTTATCACCTACATCACACCACTCTCCAGATGCCTGATTTCCAACCCTCTACCCAACCTCAGCCCATGACATCTGACCTCTTTCATCATTGGTTATCACCGACCTCACACCACTCTGCAGACACCTGATCTCCAACCCTCTGTCCAACCACAACCCATGACATCTGACCCCTCTCATGATTGGTTATCACCGACCTCACACCACTCTCCAGATACCTGATCTCCAACCCTCTGGCCAGCCTCAACCCATGACATCTGACCTCTCTCATTAGTGGTTATCACCGACCTCACACCACTCTCCAGCCACCTGATCTCCAACCCTCTGTTCAACCTCAACCCATGACATCTGACCCCTCTTGCCATTGGTTATCACCAATCTCACACCACTCTCCAGACACCTAATCTCCAACCCTCTGTCCAACCTCAACCCATGACATCTGACCCCTCTCATCAGTGGTTATCACCAACCTCACACCACTCTCCAGACACCTGATCTCCAACCCTCTGCCCAACCTAAACCCATGACATCTGACCTCTCTCATTAGTGGTTGTCACCAACCTCACACCACTCTTCCGACACCTGATCTCCAACCCTCTGCCCAACGCACACTGTGCCCAACTTCTGTCCATATTACCTACCTCTGATACTTAGGTCCTCCATCCATCCTTCCACATCATCTACATCCAGCTCCATCCCCCTTCCCTCAGAGGCATCTTCCTCTTATCGTCCCTCTAACATGTCTATCCCCGGGCCCTCCATCCGCTGCCATCACCAAGATATTTAATGAAAGTCTAGGTCAAATCTAATGTACCATCTTTCTGAAGAACCTTCCTGCTGTGACACTATCTCCTTCTCTCCTGCAGAATATAACCAATCCACCCAGCAGCAAAAGGGCATCGACTGCCCATTTCAAGGCTACTTCAGACAGGACAACATTACCACTGACAAGCTGGCTTGTCAGTTCACCCGGGAACTGCTGGGTAACTGCTCTGGGCTCGATGATGCCTCCTATGGATACGCCAATGGAACGCCATGTGTGCTCATCAAAATGAACCGGGTGAGGCATCTGGGGGGGATGTACCATATATTGAACCACCCTAAAATCTCTGTACACCAATTCATCTCCATCTCTGTACATACCCCTCCATCTCCATACATTATCCTCCACTTCTGCACGTTACCTCCATCTCTATAAGTGACCCTCCATCTCTCTTTATATTACCCCATCTCTATAAGTGACCCTCCATCTCTCTATATATTACCCCATCTCTCTATATATTACCCCATCTCTCTATGTTACCCTCCATCTCTCTATATATTACCCCATCGCTATAAGTGACCCTCCATCTCTCTATATATTACCCCATCGCTATAAGTGACCCTCCATCTCTCTATATATTACCCCATCTCTATAAGTGACCCTCCATCTCTCTATATATTACCCCATCTCTCTATGTTACCCTCCATCTCTCTATATATTACCCCATCTCTATAAGTGACCCTCCATCTCTCTTTATATTACCCCATCTCTATAAGTGACCCTCCATCTCTCTATATATTACCCCATCTCTCTATGTTACCCTCCATCTCTCTATATATTACCCCATCTCTATAAGTGACCCTCCATCTCTCTATATATTACCCCATCTCTCTATATATTACCCCATCTCTCTAAGTGACCCTCCATCTCTCTATATATTACCCCATCTCTATAAGTGACCCTCCATCTCTCTATATATTACCCCATCTCTCTATATATTACCCCATCTCGCTATGTTACCCTCCATCTCTCTATATATTACCCCATCGCTATAAGTGACCCTCCATCTCTCTATATATTACCCCATCTCTATAAGTGACCCTCCATCTCTCTATATATTACCCCATCTCTCTATGTTACCCTCCATCTCTTTATATATTACCCCATCTCTCTATGTTACCCTCCATCTCTCTATATATTACCCCATCTCTCTATGTTACCCTCCATCTCTCTATATATTACCCCATCTCTATAAGTGACCCTCCATCTCACTTTATATTACCCCATCTCTATAAGTGACCCTCCATCTCTCTATATATTACCCCATCTCTATAAGTGACCCCCCATCTCTCTATGTTACCCTCCATCTCTCTATATATTGCCCCATCTCTATAAGTGACCCTCCATCTCTCTATATATTACCCCATCTCTCTATGTTACCCTCCATCTCTCTATATATTACCCCATCTCTCTATGTTACCCTCCATCTCTCTGTATGTCGATATTTTACCCCACCTCTCAGTCTTATCACGCTTCTCTATGCGTTAGCCCCCTAACTACACCCTCCTAACAGCAGATTGTTGGTGCTCATCGTTCTTCTCCATTACGGCAGGTGATACATTTCTTGCCAGAAGTCATCCCGAGCCTCTCCAACACCTCCATCACCATCACCTGTACCGGCAAGGTGAGTACCTGGTGGGCTCACTGTGGTCTGTTATCTCTCTTTATTCTCCTCAGAAGATGAAACTCACTGTAAATGGGACCGTGAGAGGTGGAGCCCATAGGGGGCACCATAGGCTCCTCATTTATACACCCATAGCCAACCCTTCCATGACATAAGGACATAAAGACTGCACACCCCCATTATATACAATACAAGTAGATCTGATAGTGGGTGGCAGACATGCATGGTATATCTGGGTAAAGATGGAGCCTATGGAAGGTCTAGACATAGAGCAACCCTACAAGACATTTCCAGACCTAAACATACTTTTACATCATAAATATCCATACGATATATATGTGTATATACAGTGTCTGGAAAAAGCATATATACCATGGACCTCTTGGCTGCTTCTCTGATGAATGCTCTCCTTGCCCGGCCCGGTCAGTTTAGGTGGACGGCCAGGTCTTGGTAGGTTTGCAGTTGTGCCATACTCCTTTCCATTTTCCGATGATGGATTGAACAGAGCTCCGTGAGATGGTCAAAGCTTGGGAGATAATTTTATAACCTGACCCTGCTATATACTTCTCCCACAACTTTATCCCTGACCTGTCTGGTGTGCTCCTTGGCCTTCATGATGCTGTTTGTTCACTAAGGTTCTCTAACAGACCTCTGAGGGCTTCACAGAACAGCTACATTTATACTGAGATTAAATGACACACAGGTGGACTCTATTTACTAATTAGGGACTTCTGAAGGCTATTGGTTCCTCTAGATTTTATGATAGTATGATATATGATAGGTATGAAATATATATGCTATATGATATATATGATATGTATGATATAGGATATGTATGATGTAAGATATGTATTATATGTATGATATATGATATAGGATACGTCTGATATGTATGCTATATGATGGGTATGATATGTATGATATATGATGGGTATGATATGTATGATACTGTATATGATATGCATGATATAGGATAGTATGATACGGTATATATGTATTAAACTGTATAGGATACGTATGATGCTGTATATGATATATGATATGTATGATACTGTATATGATATGTATGATATGTATGACGTATGATATAGGATACATATGATATAGGATACGTATGATGCTGTATATGATATGTATGATATAGGATACATATGATATAGGATACGTATGATGCTGTATATGATATGTATGATAGGAATAGAGGAATATTATCAATAATTGGGGGATCACCACGGTAACTGATATCTCTCTCCCCTCCCAGAACGACAATCTCCTGGGCAGCAGAGTCTACTTTCCCAGCACCAACCAGAACATGGGCAGCATCGACCTCAAGTACTACCCCTACTATGGGCAATGGGCACAGGTAAGGACCTTCCGCAGGGTGCCGAGGGGGGGGGGGACACCAAACCTTTCCCCGGGTACAGGGCAGTATGAACATCCAGGAATGGGATTGTACAGTCTATTGGGTCCATCCATGTGTTACCCCTCCTATAGAAACTGGGTACAGGTTAGGACCTCCCACAGGGTGCCAGAGGGGGCAGAACACCAAGTCTTAACCCAGGAATAGTGAGGTGGATGGGATTGTACTACCCCTACTATGGAAATAAGGTGCAGGTCAGAACCTTCCGTAGGGTGCCAGAGGGGCGGAACACCAAACCTTACCCCAGGTATAGGGCAGTGTGAACATCTGGAGAAGGGATTGTAGAGTCCGTTGGGTCCATCCATGTACTGCCCCTACTATGGAAATCAGGTGCAGGTAAGAACCTCCTGCTGGGTGCCAGAGGGGCAGAACACCAAACCTTACCCCGGGTATAGGGCAGTGTGAACATCTGGGGATGGGATTATAGAGTCCGTTGGGTCCATCCATGTACTGCCCCTACTATGGAAATCAGGTGCAGGTAAGAACCTCCTGCTGGGTGCCAGAGGGGCAGAACACCAAACCTTACCCCGGGTATAGGGCAGTGTTAACATCTGGGGATGGGATTATAGAGTCCGTTGGGTCCATCCATGTACTGCCCCTACTATGGAAATCCGGTGCAGGTAAGAACCTTCCATGGGATGCCAGAGGGGGCAGAACACCAAACCTTACCCCGGGTATAGGGCGGTGTTAACATCTGGGGATGGAATTGTAGAGTCCATTGGGTCCATCCATGTACTGCCCCTACTATAGAAATCCGGTGCAGGTGAGAACATCCTGCTGGGTGACAGAGGGGTAGTAAACCAAAAATTAACCCAGGTACAGGGGGTGGATGGGATTGTACTACCCCTACTATGGAAATCAGGTGCAGGTAAGGACCTTCCGTAGGGTGCCAGAGGGGCAGAAGACCAAACCTTACCCTTGGTATAGGGCGGTGTTAACATCTGGGGATGGAATTGTAGAGTCCATTGGGTCCATCCATGTACTACCCCTACTATAGAAATCCAGTGCAGGTAAGAACCTTCTGTAGGGTGCCAGAGGGGCAGAACACCAAACCTTACCCTTGGTATAGGGCAGTGTTAAAATCTGGGGATGGAATTGTAGAGTCCATTGGGTCCATCTATGTACACCCCCTACTATGGAAATCCGGTGCAGGTGAGAACGTCCTGCTGGGTGCCAGAGGGGTAGAAAACCAAAACTTACCCCAGGTACAGGGGGTGGATGGGATTGTACTACCCCTACTATGGAAATCAGGTGCAGGTAAGAACCTTCCGTAGGGTGCCAGAGGGGCAGAAGACCAAACCTCACCCCAGGAATAGGGTAGTGTGAACATCTGAGGATATGATTGCACAGTCTGTTGGGTCCACCCCCTCTTCTATAATGTGAAGTGTCTCATATTTTGCCCCAGTCCAGTGTGGAATTGAATTCCCCATCAGATGGTCACTGACTTCTCTCTGCTCTCCCCTCTTCTGCAGCCAAACTACACCCAGCCTTACGTGGCGGTGCAATTCCTGAACCTGACACAAAACATGGACCATAACGTGGAATGCTTGGTGAACGCCGGCAACATCGTCAACAACAACGACCGGGACAAATTCCAGGGACGAGTGTCTTTCACAGTGCGGTCTAACACTAACTAGAGAGAAGACCATCTGATCCCCCACCATAGACTGACAGAGCCAGAAATGGCCAAAAGTCTGGAAGATATTACTGCCTCTTTCCACCCTGCCCATATGTCTGCCTACATGGGCAGACTGCCATGCCCAGAGGGGGGGGCAACAAGACCAAGACTCTGGTGCCATGAGTAATATCCTTCCAGAAACAGCAACCAAACATCATCTACATAACTACCCCCCCCCCCATACATCATCCATACAACTACCATTTTCCCTAACCAAAAAGCCTTCATACAACTACCACCACCCCCGCAGGAGCTGAGGATGAAGGACCAGGTTCTCCATACATGAAGGACAATCTGAACAACTACCACCATAGCCAGCAAAAAGTGTCCAGAGAACTGCCACCACCCCCTCAAAGTGTCCAGACAATTGCCACTGTCCCCTCAAAGTGTCAAGAGAACTGCCACCGTCCCCTCAAAGTGTCCAGACAATTGCCACTGTCCCCTCAAAGTGTCAAGAGAACTGCCACCGTCCCCTCAAAGTGTCCAGACAATTGCCACTGTCCCCTCAAAGTGTCAAGAGAACTGCCACTGTCCCCTCAAAGTGTCAAGAGAACTGCCACTGTCCCCTCAAAGTGTCCAGAGAACTGCCACTGTCCCCTCAAAGTGTCAAGAGAACTGCCACCGTCCCCTCAAAGTGTCCAGACAACTGCCACCGTCCCCTCAAAGTGTCCAGAGAACTGCCACCGTCCCCTCAAAGTGTCCATGGAACAGCCACTGTCCCCTCAAAGTGTCCAGAGAACTGCCACCGTCCCCTCAAAGTGTCCAGAGAACTGCCACCGTCCCCTCAAAGTGTCCAGAGAACTGCCACCGTCCCCTCAAAGTGTCCAGAGAACTGCCACCGTCCCCTCAAAGTGTCCATAGAACTGCCACCGTCCCCTCAAAGTGTCCAGAGAACTGCCACCGTCCCCTCAAAGTGTACAGAGAACGGCCACCGTCCCCTCAAAGTGTCCAGAGAACTGCCACCGTCCCCTCAAAGTGTCCAGAGAACTGCCACTGCCCACTCAAAGTGTCCAGAAAACTGCCACCGTCCCCTCAAAGTGTCCAGAGAACTGCCACCGTCCCCTCAAAGTGTCCAGAGAACTGCCACTGCCCACTCAAAGTGTCCATAAAACTGCCACCGTCCCCTCAAAGTGTCCAGAGAACTGCCGATGTTCCAGAAAGAATGTTGAACTGTTTTTTTTCATTTTTTTAGTTTTAAATTTTTACTAAATGTTTTCAAAAATATAAATCTGTTCACCGTTTCTGTAACCCCCCCCCCCTCGACCCCCCACACTGTGCCCCTGTACTGTATATAACGATGTGTATATAATATATTTAATGTGAAGTGATTGTGGCCTCTCCGGCCCGCGTACATCAATAAAAAGTCGGTGAATTTCTACTCTCACTTTCATGGTATGTCGGGGGAATGAGATGAGATGGGGAAGGGGGGTCAATGATCTTCTCTGAGTGGGTGAATGTTACATTCAGATGACTCACTGGGGCCCCGGGGCCCCCACCACACCCAACCATAGTGGGAAATAAGGGGGTGGCCATTGCTTCTAATCTTTTCAATGTGCCACTTCCCTGGCTGCTTCAGGCTCCGGCACCTTTCTGTTTAAGGACCAGAACAAGCCTGCAGACCATGAGGAACCCCTCAGTCCCAGCATGGCAGCCAGGGAAGTGGCATTTCCAGTGGAGCTCCACAATGGCATCTGCCATACTTCTTCAATAGAGGTCTCAGCTTTGTATCTCTATCCAACCAATCAGCTGACTCACATCACAACAAGTGGGCCACAAATCCAGAGAGTACCTTCATATCACCCTCATCCTGTCCTCCCTAGACCCCTGAGGTCCTCCAGTGTCCCGTCACTCAGAAGAACTTCCCGAGAACTCAGAGATATCTGTTAACACATGGGAAATCCAGAGAGTACCTTCATATCATCCTCATCCTATCCTCCCCAGACCCCCGAGGTCCTCCAGTGTCCCGTCACTCAGAAGAACTTCCCGAGAACTCAGCGTTATCTGTTAACACATGGGAAATCCAGAGAGTACCTTCATATCATCCTCATCCTGCCCTCCCCAGACCCCCGAGGTCCTCCAGTGTCCCGTCACTCAGAAGAACTTCCCGAGAACTCAGAGATATCTGTTAACACATGGGAAATCCAGAGAGTACCTTCATATCATCCTCATCCTGTCCTCTCCAGACCCCCGAGGTCCTCCAGCACCCCGTCACTCAGAAGAACTTCCCGAGAACTCCGAGTTATCTGTTAACACATGGGAAATCCAGAGAGTACCTTCATATCATCCTCATCCTGTCCTCCCCAGACCCCCGAGGTCCTCCAGTGTCCCGTCACTCAGAAGAACTTCCCGAGAACTCAGAGTTATCTGTTAACACATGGGAAATCCAGAGAGTACCTTCATATCATCCTCATCCTATCCTCCCCAGACCCCCGAGGTCCTCCAGGCTCCCGTCACTCAGAAGAACTTAGGGAGTTAGGGAGACACTAGGCTGAGGAGACCAGAGGACCTCTGGGCCAGGTTCAGAGGAGGAGGTTGTCCGTCATGGTTGGATCAGCCCCTTTCCCCTGAGCAGGGGCAGGTATGAGGATTCCCATTGGTCAGTTGTAGAATTCATTGCGGCTTTCAGATCCACTCCAGGACTTGGTTTTGGATTCCCACTAGGGCCCGGGCCCCCCAACACAGTCACTCAACCCCTGACCCTCCCCGAAATTCAATATGTGCAATAAGTCCTCAAACTACCTTAAGTCAGTCCAGGGCCCCAAGAGGAGATGTGGAGGGGGGGAGGGGGGTTTGAACTTCACCCATATTGGGCTACCAGCCATCTTGGGTTCTTGGTCCAGTACTGAGTGCCAGATCTCAACAGGACATGTCTGGAGAACCTGGACCTTCACCCTCAGGAGGTCCTCAGTGCTTAGACAGTTCCCCAGAAAACAGCAAAACCGCAAGCAAAAGGTCCATGTAAGTGGGATTCAGACCTCGCTGCGAGCTCCCCCACATTTCATTCATGCCCCTCTAGGACCACTGGCATAGGTGAGGGGTGGGGGAGCACTGCTTAATCTCCGTAATGGTGGCACAGTGCCCAGCCCACCGCTGCTGCACCACACCTTTCTTTTCTATACGATAAGGCAGAATTTTAGGTGTATAAGGGAGATTCTGCTGATGAGATAGAGAGATACAAAGTAACATTGTTTATAAACATCGATCAGGCGGAGATACAAAGTAACATTGTTTATAAACATCAATCAGACGGGGAGATAGAGAGATACAAAGTAACATTGTTTATTGGAGGAGTATCGTGTGTCATCTTCCCACATTGGTCACAGGTCCTCCCTGCTGGGAAGGTCACCATTTCTTTCGGGACTCATTCACTTTCAGTGCAGCCATTTCTGGGGTGACCTCCATAGCACCAGCCAACCTGAGCCCCACCACAAGCTCTGACCCCAGACTCTTCTCCCTGTTCCCCGCCGTAGCTTCCTATTCTCGTACGGTTCTTCTTCTTAATTCCGGGTTCCTCGGGATTCCACCTCGGGGGGGTATTTGGTGGAATGACGGTGAGATCTGAGGGCAGAGCTCCCCTTAAACATCATTTGTTCAGCAGCAGCACATGTGATCTCTTGTCAAGGTGCCAAACGTATCCGGACAACTTCTCCCCTCCCTCGGATAAGTTTTCTCCAGCTGATATACGGGGTCTTCTCTCTTCTGATCACCTCTGGAAGGATAGGTAAGTAGTCCTCAGTGGCGCATTCTTGGTGGCCGAGGTTCAGATTCCTGATGGCCTCCAAGGCGAGTCCACTGAAACTCTCCGTCCCCCTCGGAGCCTCCAGAATGTTCCATTCATCCAGAGCTTGCATGGCCTCTTCCAAGCCTTCTCCACTGGCTGGTCCCCCAAAAACGTCCTCAATTTTTGGTAACCAAGATTTTGGTAAAGGAAAACCAGAGCCTCCACCTCGTTATTCAGCTGTAGTTTAGCCCCTTGGAAGCAGGCTGGGATTCCTCTGTAGGTGCAGGAGTTTGCCCGGTCCACTTACCATCCCAACGCAGACACCTGCTCTTCTGGAACTAAGGCCATCACCGCCTGATGGATCCGTTCTTCTTCCCTACCAACTAGAGCAGTGAGTCTCAACCAGGGTTCCTCCAGAGGTTGTAGGGGTTCATCCAGAGGTTGTAGGGGTTCCTTCAGCATTGGGCAATTTCTGCCTCTCGGATAAGTTCCCATGGACACCATTGATCTTTTTAGCCATCTGTAAGGAGGTGATTCTTCCCAATGACCACAAGTATGAGGACCATTCTTCCCGATGACCACAAGTATGAGGACCATTCTTCTCACTGACCACAAGTATGAGGACCATTCTTTCCGATGACCACAAGTGTGAGGACCATTCTTCCCAATGACCACAAGTGTAAGGACCATTCTTCCCACTGACCACAAGTATGAGGACCATTCTTCCCGATGACCACAAGTATGAGGACCATTCTTCCCGATGACCACAAGTGTGAGTACCATTCTTCCCAATGACCACGAGTATGAGGACCATTCTTCCCGATGACCACAAGTATGAGGACCATTCTTTCCGATGACCACAAGTGTGAGGACCATTCTTCCCACTGACCACAAGTATGAGGACCATTCTTCCCGATGACCACAAGTGTAAGGACCATTCTTCCCACTGACCACAAGTGTGAGGACCATTCTTCCCAATGACCACAAGTATGAGGACCATTCTTCCCAATGACCACAAGTGTAAGGACCGTTCTTCCCAATGACCACAAGTGTAAGGACCATTCTTCCCAATGACCACAAGTGTGAGGACCATTCTTCCCACTGACCACACGTGTAAGGACCATTCTTCCCACTGACCACAAGTGTAAGGACCATTCTTCCCACTGACCACAAGTGTAAGGACCATTCTTCTCACTGACCACAAGTGTAAGGACCATTCTTCCCACTGACCACAAGTGTAAGGACCATTCTTCCCGATGACCACAAGTGTAAGGACCATTCTTCCCGATGACCACAAGTGTGAGGACCATTCTTCCCGATGACCACAAGTGTGAGGACCATTCTTCCCAATGACCACAAGTATGAGGACCATTCTTCCCACTGACCACAAGTATGAGGACCATTCTTCCCAATGACCACAAGTATGAAGACCATTCTTCCCGATGACCACAAGTATGAGGACCATTCTTCCCGATGACCACAAGTGTGAGGACCATTCTTCCCACTGACCACAAGTGTAAGGACCATTCTTCCCAATGACCACAAGTGTGAGGACCATTCTTCCCAATGACCACAAGTGTAAGGACCATTCTTCCCAATGACCACAAGTGTGAGGACCATTCTTCCCACTGACCACACGTGTAAGGACCATTCTTCCCACTGACCACAAGTGTAAGGACCATTCTTCCCACTGACCACAAGTGTAAGGACCATTCTTCTCACTGACCACAAGTGTAAGGACCATTCTTCCCACTGACCACAAGTGTAAGGACCATTCTTCCCGATGACCACAAGTGTAAGGACCATTCTTCCCGATGACCACAAGTGTGAGGACCATTCTTCCCGATGACCACAAGTGTGAGGACCATTCTTCCCAATGACCACAAGTATGAGGACCATTCTTCCCACTGACCACAAGTATGAGGACCATTCTTCCCAATGACCACAAGTATGAAGACCATTCTTCCCGATGACCACAAGTATGAGGACCATTCTTCCCGATGACCACAAGTGTGAGGACCATTCTTCCCACTGACCACAAGTGTAAGGACCATTCTTCCCAATGACCACAAGTATAAGGACCATTCTTCCCGATGACCACAAGTGTAAGGACCATTTTTCCCAATGACCACAAGTGTAAGGACCATTCTTCCCAATGACCACAAGTATGAGGACCATTCTTCCCAATGACCACAAGTACGAGGACCATTCTTCCCACTGACCACAAGTATAAGGACCATTCTTCCCAATGACCACAAGTGTAAGGACCATTCTTCCCAATGACCACAAGTGTATGGACCAATCTTCCCACTGACCACAAGTATGAGGACCATTCTTCCCGATGACCACAAGTATGAGGACCATTCTTCCCACTGACCACAAGTATGAGGATCATTCTTCCCGATGACCACAAGTGTAAGGACCATTCTTCCCAATGACCACAAGTGTGAGGACCATTCTTCTCACTGACCACAAGTGTAAGGACCATTCTTCCCGATGACCACAAGTGTAAGGACCATTCTTCCCGATGACCACAACTGTAAGGACCATTCTTCCCACTGACCACAAGTATGAGGATCATTCTTCTCAATGACCACAAGTGTAAGGACCATTCTTCCCAATGACCACAAGTGTGAGGACCATTCTTCCCGATGACCACAAGTCTGAGGACCATTCTTCCCACCGACCATCACACCAATGTATCATGAGTTGTAGATTCCCTGAGGTTTCCCTGAGGCTGGAGAACTATTTCAAGGGTTCCTCTGTGTTGAAAAGGTTGAGAAAGGCTGAACTAGAGGGACACCAAGAACCACGTTCAGACTTAGTTGGCATTTTTCCTATCTGCACCACTGGACAGCCAGGGGCGGGGTCCATGGTGGCTCCTTAGGCATGTGGTAGCTGTTGTTCTTCACTCACAGGACAGGAAATCCCAGACAACCCTCGCATATAGCATTTACACTCAAAGGAGCCGATTGGGGCTATTGGGTTCCCTGTTCCTGTGCCCACAACTGTTCAAATAGAATTACATCCCTGTCAGCAGTCTATAATATACTCTCTTCTGCTGGCCATCTCGTTGGGGCCCAACTGTTATCTCAGAGCACTCAGGATGATATCCCTTTAATTATTATTATAATACAGGTTTTATAATCCCTTTAAGGAATGATGATGACACTGACTTTTGCCCCTCCAAGAATTGAAAAAGTCACTGGTTCTGTGATGTTCACAGACAACACTGTCCCTGTTTTAGCAAAGTGGAATAAGGATCTGGCCAGCGGCCTCTCACCAACTCCTTGTGTCAGCAGGTGGTCTCCATCTGTATACTGGGTGAAACACAGGCAATCCGTATCCCCAGCATCCTTCTCTCAGGTGGTGGGCTCAGCCAGCATATGTGGCTCTCTCCAATGACCTCAGATGTATGTCCCTGTGCCTTTTCTCCCTCTCAGGTACAGCAGTTAGAAGGCTGCCAACAGCCAAATGTGTACACAGGCCTCTCAGAACAGCCTCCACACTTCTTCTCCTCAGCCCTGGAAATCAGCGAAGGAAACCCCCTCTCCTCTTTGCCCCAGTGCCTTGTGGGATCAGCAGTTTGTTTTTTGCAGCTCATCCTGTCAGAACTACACCTCCCACAATCCTAGCAGCCCAAATCCTGAGTGCCATCCTATTGGGTACAGGGTGGGCCCAATACTGGCTGCATAGTTCCACAACAGCAGCCTCCTCCCAGCTGTGTCAAAAGTCATGTGGACATGCCCTGTTGTCAGGGGGAGTTGGATGGGTGGACATGCCCCATGTCTGGGGTAGTTGGATGACTGGACATGCCCTGTGTCAGGGGGAGTTGGATGGGTGGACATGCCCCTTGTCGGGGGGAGTTGGATGGGTGGACATGACCCGTGTCGGGGGGAGTGGGATGAGTGGACATGCCCCATGTCTGGGGTAGTTGGATGAGTGGACATGCCCTGTGTCAGTGGGAGTTGGATGGGTGGACATGCCCTGTGTCAGGGGGAGTTGGATGGGTGGACATGCCCCATGTCGGGGGGAGTTGGATGGGTGGACATGCCCCGTGTCGGGGGGAGTGGGATGAGTGGACATGCCCCATGTCTGGGGTAGTTGGCTGAGTGGACATGCCCCGTGTCAGGGGGAGTTGGATGGGTGGACATTCCCTGTGTCAGGGGGAGTTGGATGGGTGGACATGCCCCATGTCTGGGGTAGTTGGATGGGTGGACATGCCCCGAGTCGGGGGGGAGTTGGATGGGTGGACATGCCCTGTGTCGGGGGGAGTTGGATGGGTGGACATGCCCTGTGTCGGGGGGAGTTGGATGGGTGGACATGCCCCATGTCGGGGGAGTTGGATGGGTGGACATGCCCCGTGTCGGGGGAGTTGGATGAGTGAACATGCCCCGTGTCGTGGGGAGTTGGATGGGTGGACATGCCCCGTGTCTGGGGTCGTTGGATGGGTGGACATGCCCCATGTTGGGGGAGTTGGATGAGTGGACATGCCCCATGTTGGGGGGAGTTGGATGGGTGGACATGCCCCGTGTCTGGGGTAGTTGGATGGGTGGACCTGCCCCGTGTCTGGGGTAGTTGGATGGGTGGACATGCCCCGTGTCGGGGGAGTTGGATGGGTGGACATGCCCCGTGTCGGGGGGAGTTGGATGGGTGAACATGCCCTGTGTCGGGGGTAGTTGGATGGGTGGACATGCCCTGTGTCTGGGGTAGTTGGATGGGTGGACATGCCCTGTGTCGGGGGGAGTTGGATGGGTGGACATGCCCTGTGTCTGGGATAGTTGGATGGGTGGACATGCCCCATGTCGGGGGAGTTGGATGGGTGGAATGCCCCGTGTCGGGGGGAGTTGGATGGGTGGACATGCCCCTGTCTGGGGTAGTTGGATGGGTGGACATGCCCCGTGTCGGGGGGAGCTGGATGAGTGGACATGCCCCGTGTCGGGGGGAGTTGGATGGGTGGACATGCCCCATGTCTGGGGTAGTTGGATGAGTGGACATGCCCCGTGTCGGGGGGAGTTGGATGGGTGGACATGCCCCATGTCGGGGGGAGTTGGATGGGTGGACATGCCCCTTGTCTGGGGGAGTTGGATGGGTGGACATGCCCCGTGTCGGGGGGGAGTTGGATGGGTGGACATGCCCCGTGTCGGGAGGAGTTGGATGGGTGGACATGCCCCGTGTCTGGGGTAGTTGGATGGATGGACATGCCCCGTGTCTGGGATAGTTGGATGGGTGGACATTCCCCGTGTCGGGGGGGGGGGGGGTTGGATGAGTGGACATGCCCCGTGTCGGGGGAGTTGGATGAGTGGACATGCCCCGTGTCGGGGGAGTTGGATGAGTGGACATGCCCCGTGTCGGGGGAGTTGGATGGGTGGACATGCCCCGTGTCTGGGGTAGTTGGATGGGTGGACATGCCCCGTGTGTCGGGGGGAGTTGGATGAGTGGACATGCCCCATGTTGGGGGGAGTTGGATGGGTGGACATGCCCCATATCTGGGGTAGTTGGATGGGTGGACATGCACCGTGTTGGGGGGAGTTGGATGAGTGAACATGCCCCGTGTCAGGGGGGGTTGGATGGGTGGACATGCCCTGTGTCGGGGGAGTTGGATGGGTGGACATGCCCTGTGTCTGGGGTAGTTGGATGGGTGGACATGCCCCGTGTCTGGGGAAGTTGGATGGGTGGACATGCCCCGTGTCGGGGGAGTTGGATGGGTGGACATGCCCCGTGTCGGGGGAGTTGGATGGGTGGACATGCCCCGTGTCTGGGGTAGTTGGATGGGTGGACATGCCCCGTGTCGGGCGGAGTTGGATGGGTGGACATGCCCTGTGTCGGGGGAGTTGCACCTCTCCTATAGTCCTGCACCTCTCCTATAGAGTCCGGCACCTCTCCCTGCCTTCAGGGGGCTCCCTGCGGCCCTCATCCTGTTATAGGTTGTGTCCTCAATAATCCCAGCAGTGGCTCCCCACCAAAACCATTTCTATCAATCCCCAGGGCGCCCACTGCTGGCCGGGGCAGGGTCAGCTTTACCATTATTACTGAGGACCTCTAGTGGCTCTTAAGGGACCTACACTGCCTATCAACCCAAGCTGTCCAGGACCTATCAAATTATGTTATCTATGGACGCCACTCTGTGGCCAGAAGGGGAACTACAACAAGCACATGGTCCCTGGTTTGTTCAGACTTATGAGCAGTGAGGAGTTATTCCAAAGACCTCTTCAGATACCGATCAATATATCTGTAATATTATCTCCCCAATGGCTATATCCGATGTCACTGGAGAGCAGTGATGTCATCGCTCCTATCGGGGGAGCAGTGATGTCATCGCTCCTATCGGGGAGCAGTGATGTCATCGCTCCTATCGGGGGGTGAGCAGTGATGTCATCGCTCATATTAGGGGAGCAGTGATGTCATCGCTCCTATCGGGGGGGAGCAGTGATGTCATCGCTCATATCAGGGGGAGCAGTGATGTCATCGCTCATATCAGGGGGGAGCAGTGATGTCATCGCTCATATCAGGGGAGCAGTGATGTCATCGCTCATATCAGGGGAGCAGTGATGTCATCGCTCATATCAGGGGGAGCAGTGATGTCATCGCTCATATCAGGGGGGAGCAGTGATGTCATCGCTCATATCAGGGGGAGCAGTGATGTCATCGCTCATATCAGGGGGGAGCAGTGATGTCATCGCTCATATCAGGGGAGCAGTGATGTAACTTTGTATATCTGGGTAGCAGTGATGCCAATCAGTGCTGCCTTTCAG
Organism: Lithobates pipiens; assembly: GCF_037356315.1. Taxonomy (NCBI): domain Eukaryota; kingdom Metazoa; phylum Chordata; class Amphibia; order Anura; family Ranidae; genus Lithobates; species Lithobates pipiens. The sequence continues at coordinate 692,752,799 of NW_027507903.1, read as the reverse complement.
TACCCATCAATTCTGCATATTATTGCCTCCTCATCAGTGCCCGCCAGTGCTGCCTCATCAGTGCTGCCTATTAGTGCCCATCAATGCTGCATATTAGTGCCTTCTCATCAGTGCAGCCTCATCAGTGCTGCCTCTTTAGTGCCACCTCATCAGTGCCCATCAGTGCCACCTCATCAGTGCCTGCCAGGGCTGCCTCATCAGTGCAGCCTATCAGTAACACCTAATCAGTGCTCAACAATGCCACCTCATCAATGACTATCAGTGCTACCTCATCAGTTTCCATCAGTGCTTCCTCATCAGTGCAGCCCATCAGTGCCCATCATTGCTACCTCATCAGTGCCGCCTCATCAGTACTCATCAGTTCAGCCTATCAGTGCCACCTCATCAGTGCCCATCAGTACCACCTCATCAGTACTGCCTCATCAGTGCACAACAGTGCCGCCTCATCAATGACCATCAGGGCTACCTCATCAGTTTCCATTAGTGCTTCCTCATCAGTGCAGCCTATCAGTGCCCATAATTGCTGCCTCATCAATGCCCATAAGGGCTACCTCATCAGTGCCCATCAGTGCAGCCGATCAGTACTGCCTCATCAGTGCCCATCAGTGCCGCCTCATCAGTGCCCATCAGTGCCGCCTCATCAGTGCCAATCAGTGCCGCCTCATCAGTGCCCATCAGTGCTGCCTCATCAGTGCCCATCAGTGCCGCCTCATCAGTGCACCTCATGATATGATACAATACCATTCAGATATAATATAATGCAGGACGGGAGAAGAGAGGAGGATATGCTGGGCACAGTAAGGAATTATATACAGTGGAACCTCAGATTGCGAGTACCGCAGTTAACAAGCGCTTTGCAATACGAGAATTTATTTTTTAAAACCCTAACTGGGTTTGCGAGTGTTGTCAGGACTCAAGCCTCTGCGGTGTGCAGTACTGCATTTTACCGGTGACACTCGGAACGGTTCAGAGCCGCTCGGAAATACTCCATTCCCAAGTCTTTCTGAGGGTTTCCGAGTCTCTCCGGCGCCCCCCCAACCTCTGGCCACATGCGGGATTGCATGTAATAGAAGTCAATGCAGAACAAATCATCCTGGTTACATAGTTACATGGGGAGTCAGGCTGATAAAAGACACAAGTCCATCCAATTCAACCACGAAAAATAATAATAATAATAATAATAATATCGTTTCCACTGACTTCTATGGGGAAAGTCGCTTTGATATGCCAGTGTTTTGGATTACAAGTATTCTCCTGGAATGGAATATGTTCATAATCCCAGCTTCCTCTGTACAGTATAATAAAAGATATATAATATAATATAATATAATATAATATAATTGACACGCGGCCGGACACGCGGCCGGACACGCGGCCGGACACAAGACCGGACACACGGCCGGACACACGGCTGTACTTTTCGACTGCAAAGGTCCGCCGGAAGGACAATTGGATGGTGTGTGGGCTCCATCGAAACCTTCGCTGTCTAAAACTCAGACGGACTTTATAAATAGAAGATGGTTCACTCAGTTCCTATGGAGAAATCGTCTGTGTGCCGGTCCGTCGGATGAAAACCGAGGCGAGGGCAGCGATTGGCTACTGGCTGTGAACATCCTTGTTCCAGTCCGGTCGTATGTCATGGCGGTCGAATCCATCGGACTTCGGTGGGATTGTGTGCGGCCGTTTCAGTGGAACTCCGCCAAAAAATCCTTCGGAGTTCAGTCTGAGGAAAAGTCCGACCGTGGGCACAGCATTGGATACAATCACTCTGATCAATCAATACCGTCTCATCAATAATCATTTATAGCAGCTGTGCAAAGTAATGGAAAACCTGAAAACATGGAGTGCTGGGGGTGTGTGAGGAGTGAGGAGCATGGAGTGGGGAGTGAGGAGCAAGGAGTCAGGAGCGAGGCGTAGGGAGTGAGGGGTGAGGAGTAAGGAGCGTGGAGTGAGGAGTAAGCAGTGGGGAGCGGGGAGTGAGAAGTGGAGAGTGAGGAGTAGGGAGTGGGGAGTGAGGAGCGGGGAGCGAGGAGCGTAGAGTGAGGAGCAGGGAGTGAGGAGCGAGAAGGGAGGAGCGAGAAGTGAAGAGCGGGGAGTGAGGAGTAGGGAGTGAGGAGTGGGGAGTGAGGAGTAGGGAGTGAGGAGCAAAGAGTCAGGCGCGAGGAGTAGGGAGTGAGGGGTGGGGAAAGAGGAGTGGGAAGTGAGGATTGGGGAGTGAGGAGTGGGGAGTGAGGAGTGGGGAGGGAGGAGTGAGCACTGGGGAGTGAGGACTGGGTAGCGAGGAGTCGGGAGCGAGGAGTGGGGAGTGAGGACTGGGGAGTGAGAAGTGAGGAGTAGGGAGTGAGGAGTGGGGAGTGAGGAGTGGGGAGTGAGGAGTAGGGAGTGAGGAGTGGGAAGTGAGGAGTCGGGAGCGAGGAGTGAGGAGTGGGGAGTGGGGAGTGAGGAGTGAGGAGTGGGGAGTGAGGAGTGAGGAGTGAGGAGTAGGGAGTGAGGAGTGAAGAGTAGGGAGTGAGGAGCAAGGAGTCAGGAGCGAGGAGTAGGGAGTGAGGGGTGAGGAGTGGGGAGTAAGGAGCATGGAGTGAGAAGTAGGGAGTGGGGAGCGGGGAGTGAGGAGTGGGGAGTGAGGAGTAGGGAGTGGGGAGTGCAGAGTGAGGAGCGGGGAGTAGGAAGTGAGGAGTGGGGAGTGAGGAGTGAGGAGTCAGGAGTGATGAGTGGGGAGTGGGGAGTGAGGAGTAGGGAGTGAGGAGTGGGGAGTGAGGAGTGAGGAGTGGGGAGTGGGGAGTGAGGAGTGAGGAGTAGGGAGTGAGGAGTGGGGAGTGAGGAGTGAGGAGTCAGGAGCGAGGAGTAGGGAGTGAGGAGTGAGGAGAGGGGAGTAAGGAGCGTGGAGTGAGGAGTAGGGAGGGAGAAGTATGAAGCGAGGAGCGGGGAGTGAGGAGCATGGAGTGAGGAGCGGAGAGTGAGGAGCGAGGAGTGAGGAGCGTGGAGTCAGGAGCAGGGAGTGAGGAGTGAGGAGCGAGAAGTGGAGCGGGGAGTGAGGAGTGAGGAGTCAGGAGTGAGGAGTGGGGACTGAGGAGTGAGGAGTAGGGAGTGAGGAGCAAGGAGTCAGGAGCGAGGAGCAGGGAGTGAGGGGTGAGGAGTAGGGAGTGAGGAGTAGGGAGTGGGGAGTGAGGAGTAGGGAGTGGGGAGTGGGGAGTGAGGAATAGGGAGTGAGGAGCAAGGAGTCAGGAGTGAGGAGTCAGGAGCAAGGAGTAGGGAGTGAGGAGTGAGGAGCGAGGAATGAGGAGTCAGGAGTGAGGAGTCAGGAGTCAGGAGTGAGGAGTAGGGAGTGAGGAGTGGGGAGTGAGGAGTGGGGAGTGAGGAGTCAGGAGCGAGGAGTAGGGAGTGAGGGGTGAGGAGTGAGGACTGGGGAGTGAGAAGTGAGGAGTGAGGAGTAGGGAGTGAGGAGTGAGGAGTAGGAAGTGGGGAGTAAGTAGTAGGGAGTGGGGAGTGAGGAGTGGGGAGGGAGGAGTCAGGAGCGAGGAGTAGGGAGTGAGGGGTGAGGAGTGGGGAGTGAGGACTGGGGAGTGAGTACTGGGGAGTGAGGAGTGGGGAGTGAGGAGTAGGGAGTGAGGAGAGGGGAGTGGGGAGTGAGGAGTGAGGAGTAGGGAGTGAGGAGTGAGGAGTGGGGAGTGAGGAGTAGGGAGTGAGGGCTGGGGAGTGAGGAGTGAGGAGTGAGGAGTGAGGACTGGGGAGTGAAAAGTGAGGAGTGAGGAGTGGGGAGTGGGGAGTGGGGAGTGAGGAGTGAGGAGTAGGGAGTGAGGAGTGGGGAGTGGGGAGTGAGGAAGCAGGAGCGAGGAGTAGGGAGTGAGGAGTGGGGAGTGAGGAGTGGGGACTGGGGAGTGAGGAATAGGGAATGAGGAGCGAGGAGTCAGGAGCGAGGAGTAGGGAGTGGGGAGTGAGGAGTAGGGAGTGAGGAGTGGGGAGTGAGGAGTGGGCAGCGAGGAGTAAGGAGTGAGGACTGGGGAGTGAGAAGTGAGGAGTGAGGAGTAGGGAGTGAGGAGTGGGGAGTGAGGAGTGAGGAGTGAGGAGTGAGGAGTAGAGAGTGAAGAGTGGGAAGTGAGGAGTCGGGAGCGAGGAGTGAGGAGTGGGGAGTGGGAAGTGAGGAGTGGGGAGTGGGGAATGAGGAGTGAGGAGTGAGGAGTAGGGAGTGAGGAGTGAAGAGTAGGGAGTGAGCAGCAAGGAGTCAGGAGCGAGGAGTAGGGAGTGAGGGGTGAGGAGTGGGGAGTAAGGAGCATGGAGTGAGGAGTAGGGAGTGGGGAGCGGGGAGTGAAGAGTGGGGAGTGAGGAGTAGGGAGTGGGGAGTGCGGAGTGAGGAGCGGGGAGTAGGAAGTCAGGAGTGGGGAGTGAGGAGTGGGGAGTGGGGAGTGAGGAGTGAGGAGTAGGGAGTGAGGAGTGGGGAGTGAGGAGTGAGGAGTCAGGAGCGAGGAGTAGGGAGTGAGGGGTGAGGAGTGGGGAGTAGGGAGCGAGGAGTGAGGAGTAGGGAGGGAGAAGTATGAAGCGAGGAGCGGGGAGTGAGGAGCATGGAGTGAGGAGCGGAGAGTGAGGAGCGAGGAGTGAAGAGCGTGGAGTGAGGAGTAGGGAGTGAGGAGTGGGGAGTTAGGAGTGAGGAGTGAGGAGCAGGGAGCGGGGAGCAAGGAGTGGGGAGTGAGGAGTAGGGAGTGGGGAGTGAGGAGTGAGGAGTGAGGAGTGGGGAGTGAGGAGTAGGGAGTGAGGAGTGTGGAGTGAGGAGTGGGGAGTAGGGAGCGAGGATCGGGGAGCGGGGAGCGAGGAGTGAGGAGTGGGGAGTCGGTAGTGAGGAGTGAGGAGTGGAGAGTGAGGAGTGGAGAGTCATGAGTGAGGAGTAGGGAGTGAGGAGTGGGAAGTGAGGAGTGAGGAGCGGGGAGTGAGGAGTGGGGAGTGAGGAGTGAGAAGTGAGGAGCAGGGAGCAGGGAGCGAGGAGCAAGGAGTGGGGAGTGAGGAGTGGAGTGAGGAGCGAGGAGTGAGGAGTGGGGAGTGAGGAGTAGGGAGTGAGGAGTGAGGAGTAGGGAGTGGGGAGTGAGGAGTAGGGATTGAGGAGTGGGGAGTGAGGAGTGGGGAGTGGGTAGCGAGGAGCGGGGAGTGAGGAGTGGGGAGTGGGGAGTCGGGAGTGAGGAGTGAGGAGTGGAGAGTGAGGAGTGAGGAGTGGGGAGTGGGGAGTGAGGAGTAGGGAGTGAGGAGTGAGGAGTGAGGAGTGAGCAGTGGGGATTGAGGAGTGAGGACTGGGGAGTTAGAAGTGAGGAGTGAGGAGTAGGGAGTGAGGAGTGGGGAGTGGGGAGTGAGGAGTGAGAAGTGGGGAGTGAGGAGTCAGGAGAGAGGAGTACGGAGTGAGGACTGGGGAGTGAGGAGTGGGGAGTGAGGAGTAGGGAGTGAGGAGTGAGGAGTAGGGAGTGGGGAGTTGGGAGTGAGGAGTGAGGAGTAGGGAGTGAGAAGTGAGGAGTGGGGAGTGAGGAGTGGGGAGTGAGGAATGAGAAGTGAGGAGCAGGGAGCGGGGAGCGAGGAGTGAGGAGTGGGGAGTGAGGAGTAGGGAGCGAGGAGTGAGGAGTGAGGAGTAGGGAGTGGAGAGTGAGGAGTGAGGAGTGAGGAGTGGGGAGTGAAGAGTAGGGATTGAGGAGTGTGGAGTGAGGAGTGGGGAGCAAGGAGCGGGAAGCGAGGAGTGGGGAGTGGGGAGTCGGGAGTGAGGAGTGAGGAGTGAGGAGTGGGGAGTGAGGAGTGAGGAGTAGGGAGTGAGGAGTGAGGACTGGGGAGTGAGAAGTGAGGAGTGAGGAGTAGGGAGTGAGGAGTGGGGAGTGGGGAGTGAGTAGTAGGGAGTGGGGAGTGAGAAGTGGGGAGTGAGGAGTCAGGAGAGAGGAGTAGGGAGTGAGGAGTGAGGAGTAGAGAGTGGGGAGTTGGGAGTGAGGAGTGAGGAGTAGGGAGTGAGGAGTGGGGAGTGAGGATTGAGGAGTGGGGAGCGAGGAGTGAGGACTGGAGAGTAAGAAGTGAGGAGTGGGGAGTTGGGAGTGAGGAGTAGGGAGTGGGGAGTGAGGATTGAGGAGTGGGGAGCGAGGAGTGAGGACTGGAGAGTGAGAAGTGAGGAGTGAGGAGTGGGGAGTGAGGAGTCAAGAGCGAGGAGTAGGGAGTGAGGAGTGGGGAGTGAGGAGTGGGGAGTCGGGAGTGAGGAGTGGAGAGTGAGGAGTGAGGAGTGAGGAGTAGGGAGTGAGGAGTGAGCAGTGGGGAGTGAGGAGTGAGGACTGGGGAGTTAGAAGTGAGGAGTGAGGAGTAGGGAGGGAGGAGTGGGGAGTGAGGAGTGGGGAGTGAGGAGTAGGGAGTGAGGAGTGAGAAGTGGGGAGTGAGGAGTCAGGAGAGAGGAGTAGGGAGTGAGGACTGGGGAGTGAGGAGTGGGGAGTGAGGAGTAGGGAGTGAGGAGTGAGGAGTAGGGAGTGGGGAGTTGGGAGTGAGGAGTGAGGAGTGGGGAGTGAAGAGTGGGGAGTGAGGAGTAGGGAGTGGGGAGTGCGGAGTGAGGAGCGGGGAGTAGGAAGTCAGGAGTGGGGAGTGGGGAGTGAGGAGTGAGGAGTAGGGAGTGAGGAGTGGGGAGTGAGGAGTGAGGAGTCAGGAGCGAGGAGTAGGGAGTGAGGGGTGAGGAGTGGGGAGGGAGAAGTATGAAGCGAGGAGCGGGGAGTGAGGAGCATGGAGTGAGGAGCGGAGAGTGAGGAGCGAGGAGTGAAGAGCGTGGAGTGAGGAGTAGGGAGTGAGGAGTGGGGAGTTAGGAGTGAGGAGTGAGGAGCAGGGAGTGGGGAGCAAGGAGTGGGGAGTGAGGAGTAGGGAGTGGGGAGTGAGGAGTGAGGAGTGAGGAGTGGGGAGTGAGGAGTAGGGAGTGAGGAGTGTGGAGTGAGGAGTGGGGAGTAGGGAGCGAGGATCGGGGAGCGGGGAGCGAGGAGTGAGGAGTGAGGAGTGGAGAGTGAGGAGTGAGGAGTGGAGAGTCATGAGTGAGGAGTAGGGAGTGAGGAGTGGGAAGTGAGGAGTGAGGAGCGGGGAGCGTGGAGTGAGGAGAAGGGAGTGAGGAGTGGGGAGTGAGGAGTGAGAAGTGAGGAGCAGGGAGCAGGGAGCGAGGAGCAAGGAGTGGGGAGTGAGGAGTGGAGTGAGGAGCGAGGAGTGAGGAGTGGGGAGTGAGGAGTAGGGAGTGAGGAGTAGGGAGTGGGGAGTGAGGAGTAGGGATTGAGGAGTGGGGAGTGAGGAGTGGGGAGTGGGTAGCGAGGAGCGGGGAGTGAGGAGTGGGGAGTCGGGAGTGAGGAGTGAGGAGTGGAGAGTGAGGAGTGAGGAGTGGGGAGTGGGGAGTGAGGAGTAGGGAGTGAGGAGTGAGGAGTGAGGAGTGAGCAGTGGGGATTGAGGAGTGAGGACTGGGGAGTTAGAAGTGAGGAGTGAGGAGTAGGGAGTGAGGAGTGGGGATTGAGGAGTGAGAAGTGGGGAGTGAGGAGTCAGGAGAGAGGAGTAGGGAGTGAGGACTGGGGAGTGAGGAGTGGGGAGTGAGGAGTAGGGAGTGAGGAGTGAGGAGTAGGGAGTGGGGAGTTGGGAGTGAGGAGTGAGGAGTAGGGAGTGAGGAGTGGGGAGTGAGGAGTGGGGAGTGAGGAGTGAGAAGTGAGGAGCAGGGAGCGGGGAGCGAGGAGTGAGCAGTGGGGAGTGAGGAGTAGGGAGCGAGGAGTGAGGAGTGAGGAGTGAGGAGTAGGGAGTGGAGAGTGAGGAGTGAGGAGTGAGGAGTGGGGAGTGAAGAGTAGGGATTGAGGAGTGTGGAGTGAGGAGTGGGGAGCAAGGAGCGAGGAGTGGGGAGTGGGGAGTCGGGAGTGAGGAGTGAGGAGTGAGGAGTGGGGAGTGAGGAGTGAGGAGTAGGGAGTGAGGAGTGAGGACTGGGGAGTGAGAAGTGAGGAGTGAGGAGTAGGGAGTGAGGAGTGGGGAGTGAGTAGTAGGGAGTGGGGAGTGAGGAGTCAGGAGAGAGGAGTAGGGAGTGAGGACTGGGGAGTGAGGAGTGGGGAGTGAGGAGTAGGGAGTGAGGAGTGAGGAGTAGAGAGTGGGGAGTTGGGAGTGAGGAGTGAGGAGTAGGGAGTGAGGAGTGAGGAGTGGGGAGTGAGGATTGAGGAGTGGGGAGCGAGGAGTGAGGACTGGAGAGTAAGAAGTGAGGAGTGGGGAGTTGGGAGTGAGGAGTAGGGAGTGGGGAGTGAGGATTGAGGAGTGGGGAGCGAGGAGTGAGGACTGGAGAGTGAGAAGTGAGGAGTGAGGAGTGGGGAGTGAGGAGTCAGGAGCGAGGAGTAGGGAGTGAGGAGTGGGGAGTGAGGAGTGGGGAGTCGGGAGTGAGGAGTGGAGAGTGAGGAGTGAGGAGTGAGGAGTAGGGAGTGAGGAGTGAGCAGTGGGGAGTGAGGAGTGAGGACTGGGGAGTTAGAAGTGAGGAGTGAGGAGTAGGGAATGAGGAGTGGGGAGTGAATAGTAGGGAGTGAGAAGTGAGAAGTGGGGAGTGAGGAGTAGGGAGTGAGGAGTGAGGAGTAGGGAGTGGGGAGTTGGGAGTGAGGAGTGAGGAGTGGGGAGTGAAGAGTGGGGAGTGAGGAGTGAGGAATGAGAAGTGAGGAGCAGGGAGCGGGGAGCGAGGAGCAAGGTGTGGGGAGTGAGGAATGGAGTGAGGAGCGAGGAGTGGGGAGTGAGGAGTAGGGAGCGAGGAGTAGGGAGTGAGGAGTAGGAAGTGGGGAGTGAGGAGTAGGGATTGAGGAGTGTGGAGTGAGAAGTGGGGAGTGGGGAGCGAGGAGCGGGGAGCGAGGAGTGGGGAGTCGGGAGTGAGGAGTGGAGAGTGAGGAGTGGGGAGTCAGGAGTGAGGAGTGAGGAGTAGGGAGTTAGGAGTGAGGAGTGGGGAGTGAGGAGTGAGGAGTGAGGATCGGGGAGCGTGGAGTGAGGAGAAGGGAGTGAGGAGTGGGGAGTGAGGAGTGAGAAGTGAGGAGCAGGGAGCAGGGAACGAGGAGCAAGGAGTGGGGAGTGAGGAGTGGAGTGAGGAGCGAGGAGTGAGGAGTGGGGAGTGAGGAGTAGGGAGCGAGGAGTGAGGAGTGAGGAGTGGGGAGTGAGGAGTAGGGATTGAGGAGTGTGGAGTGAGGAGTGGGGAGCGAGGAGTGGGGAGTGGGATGTCGGGAGTGAGGAGTGAGGAGTGGAGAGTGGGGAGTGGGGAGTGAGGAGTAGGGAGTGAGGAGTGAGCAGTGGGGAGTGAGGAGTGAGGACTGGAGAGTTAGAAGTGAGGAGTGAGGAGTAGGGAGTGAGGAGTGGGGAGTGGGGAGTGGGGAGTGAGTAGTAGGGAGTGAGGAGTGAGGAGTGGGGAGTGAGGAGTGAGGAGCGGGGAGCGTGGAGTGAGGAGAAGGGAGTGAGGAGTGGGGAGCGAGGAGTGAGAAGTGAGGAGCAGGGAGCAGGGAGCGAGGAGCAAGGAGTGGGGAGTGAGGAGTGGAGTGAGGAGCGAGGAGTGAGGAGTGGGGAGTGAGGAGTGAGGAGTAGGGAGTGGGGAGTGAGGAGTGGGGAGTGAGGAGTAGGGATTGAGGAGTGGGGAGTGGGTAGCGCGGAGCGGGGAGCGAGGAGTGGGGAGTCGGGAGTGAGGAGTGAGGAGTGGAGAGTGAGGAGTGAGGAGTGGGGAGTGGGGAGTGAGGAGTAGGGAGTGAGGAGTGAGGAGTGAGCAGTGGGGATTGAGGAGTGAGGACTGGGGAGTTAGAAGTGAGGAGTGAGTAGTAGGGAGTGAGGAGTGAGAAGTGGGGAGTGAGGAGTCAGGAGAGAGGTGTAGGGAGTGAGGACTGGGGAGTGAGGAGTGGGGAGTGAGGAGTAGGGAGTGAGGAGTGAGAAGTAGGGAGTGGGGAGTTGGGAGTGAGGAGTGAGGAGTAGGGAGTGAGGAGTGAGGAGTGGGGAGTGAGGAGTGAGGAGTGAGAAGTGAGGAGCAGGGAGCGGGGAGCGAGGAGCAAGGTGTGGGGAGTGAGGAATGGAGTGAGGAGCGAGGAGTGAGGAGTGGGGAGTGAGGAGTAGGGAGCGAGGAGTGAGGAGTAGGGAGTGAGGAGTGGGGAGTGAGGAGTAGGGATTGAGGAGTGTGGAGTGAGGAGTGGGGAGCAAGGAGCGGGGAGTGGGGAGTGGGGAGTAGGGAGTGAGGAGTGAGGACTTGGGAGTGAGAAGTGAGGAGTGAGGAGTAGGGAGTGAGGAGTGGGGAGTGGGGAGTGGGGAGTGAGGAGTAGGGAGTGAGGAGTGAGAAGTGGGGAGTGAGGAGTCAGGAGAGAGGAGTAGGGAGTGAGGAGTGGGGAGTGAGGAGTGGGGAGTGAGGAGTAGGGAGTGAGGAGTGAGGAGTGAGGAGTAGGGAGTGGGGAGTTGGGAGTGAGGAGTGAGGAGAAGGGAGTGAGGAGTGAGGAGTGGGGAGCGAGGAGTGAGGACTGGAGAGTGAGAAGTGAGGAGTGGGGAGTTGGGAGTGAGGAGTGAGGAGTAGGGAGTGAGGATTGGGGAGTGAGGAGTGGGGAGTGAGGAGTCAGGAGCGAGGAGTAGGGAGTGAGGAGTGGGGAGTGAGGAGTGGGGAGTGGAGAGTCGGGAGTGAGGAGTGAGGAGTGGAGAGTGAGGAGTGAGGAGTGAGGAGTGAGGAGTAGGGAGTGAGGAGTGAGGAGTGCGCAGTGGGGAGTGAGGAGTGAGGACTGGGGAGTTAGAAGTGAGGAGTGAGGAGTAGGGATTGAGGAGTGGGGAGTGAGGAGTGGGGAGTGGGGAGTGAGGAGTGAGGAGTGGGGAGTGGGGAGTGGGGAGTGAGGAGTAGGGAGTGAGGAGTGAGCAGTGGGGAGTGAGGAGTGAGGACTGGAGAGTTAGAAGTGAGGAGTGAGGAGTAGGGAGTAAGGAGTGGGGAGTGGGGAGTGGGGAGTGAGTAGTAGGGAGTGAGGAGTGAGGAGTGGGGAGTGAGGAGTGAGGAGCGGGGAGTGAGAAGTGAGGAGCAGGGAGCAGGGAGCGAGGAGCAAGGAGTGGGGAGTGAGGAGTGGAGTGAGGAGCGAGGAGTGAGGAGTGGGGCGTGAGGAGTAGGGAGCGAGGAGTGAGGAGTGAGGAGTAGGGAGTGAGGAGTGGGGAGTGAGGAGTAGGGATTGAGGAGTGGGGAGTGGGTAGCGCGGAGCGGGGAGTGAGGAGTGGGGAGTCGGGAGTGAGGAGCGAGGAGTAGGGAGTGAGGAGTGGGGAGTGAGGAGTGGGGAGTGGAGAGTCGGGAGTGAGGAGTGAGGAGTGGAGAGTGAGGAGTGAGGAGTGAGGACTGGGGAGTTAGAAGTGAGGAGTGAGTAGTAGGGAGTGAGGAGTGAGAAGTGGGGAGTGAGGAGTCAGGAGAGAGGTGTAGGGAGTGAGGACTGGGGAGTGGGGAGTGAGGAGTAGGGAGTGAGGAGTGAGGAGTAGGGAGTGGGGAGTTGGGAGTGAGGAGTGAGGAGTAGGGAGTGAGGAGTGAGGAGTGAGGAGTGGGGAGTGAGGAGTGAGGAGTGAGGAGTGGGGAGTGAGGAGTGAGGAGTGAGGAGTGAGAAGTGAGGAGCAGGGAGCGGGGAGCGAGGAGCAAGGTGTGGGGAGTGAGGAATGGAGTGAGGAGCGAGGAGTGAGGAGTGGGGAGTGAGGAGTATGGAGCGAGGTGTGAGGAGTGAGGAGTAGGGAGTGAGGAGTGAGGAGTGGGGAGTGAGGAGTAGGGATTGAGGAGTGTGGAGTGAGGAGTGGGGAGCAAGGAGCGGGGAGTGGGGAGTGGGGAGTCGGAAGTGAGGAGTGGAGAGTGAGGAGTGAGGAGTGAGGAGTAGGGAGTGAGGAGTGGGGACTTGGGAGTGAGAAGTGAGGAGTGAGGAGTAGGGAGTGAGGAGTGGGGAGTGGGGAGTGAGTAGTAGGGAGTGGGGAGTGAGTAGTAGGTAGTGAGGAGTGAGAAGTGGGGAGTGAGGAGTCAGGAGAGAGGAGTAGGGAGCGAGGAGTGGGGAGTGAGGAGTGGGGAGTGAGGAGTAGGGAGTGAGGAGTGAGGAGTGAGGAGAAGGGAGTGAGGAGTGAGGAGTGGGGAGTGAGGAGTGGGGAGCGAGGAGTGAGGACTGGAGAGTGAGAAGTGAGGAGTGGGGAGTTGGGAGTGAGGAGTGAGGAGTAGGGAGTGAGGAGTGGGGAGTGAGGAGTGGGGAGCGAGGAGTCAGGAGCGAGGAGTGGGGAGTGAGGAGTGGGGAGTGGAGAGTCGGGAGTGAGGGGTGAGGAGTGGAGAGTGAGGAGTGAGGAGTGAGGAGTGAGGAGTGAGGAGTAGGGAGTGAGGAGTGAGGAGTGCGCAGTGGGGAGTGAGGAGTGAGGACTGGGGAGTTAGAAATGAGGAGTGAGGAGTAGGGATTGAGGAGGTGGGGAGTGAGGAGTGGGGAGTGGGGAGCGAGGAGCGGGGAGCGAGGAGTGGGGAGTGGGGAGTCGGGAGTGAGGAGTGAGGAGTGGAGAGTGAGGAGTGAGGAGTGGGGAGTGAGGAGTGGGGAGTGAGGAGGGAAGAGTAGAGAGTGAGGAGTGAGGAGTGGGGAGTGAGGAGTGAGGACTGAGGAGTGAGAAGTGAGGAGTGAGGAGTAGGGAGTGAGGAGTGGGGAGTGAGGAGTGAGGAGTAGGGAGTGAGGAGTGAGGAGTAGGGAGTGAGTAGTAGGGAGTGAGGAGTGAGAAGTGGGGAGTGAGGAGTCAGGAGAGAGGAGTAGGGAGTGAGGACCGGGGAGTGAGGAGTGGGGAGTGAGGAGTAGGGAGTGAGGAGTGAGGAGTAGGGAGTGGGGAGTTGGGAGTGAGGAGTGAGGAGTAGGGAGTGAGGAGTGAGGAGTGGGGAGTGAGGAGTGGGGAGTGAGGAGTGAGGAGTGAGAAGTGAGGAGCAGGGAGCGAGGAGCAAGGTGTGGGGAGTGAGGAATGGAGTGAGGAGCGAGGAGTGAGGAGTGGGGAGTGAGGAGTAGGGAGCGAGGTGTGAGGAGTAGGGAGTGAGGAGTGAGGAGTGGGGAGTGAGGAGTAGGTATTGAGGAGTGGGTAGCAAGGAGCGGGGAGTGGGGAGTCGGGAGTGAGGAGTGGAGAGTGAGGAGTGAGGAGTGGGGAGTGAGGAGTGAGGAGTAGGGAGTGAGGAGTGAGGACTTGGGAGTGAGAAGTGAGGAGTGAGGAGTAGGGAGTGAGGAGTGGGGAGTGAGGAGTGGGGAGTGAGTAGTAGGGAGTGGGGAGTGAGTAGTAGGTAGTGAGGAGTGAGAAGTGGGGAGTGAGGAGTCAGGAGAGAGGAGTAGGGAGTGAGGAGTGGGGAGTGAGGAGTGGGGAGTGAGGAGTAGGGAGAGAGGAGTGAGGAGTGAGGAGCGAGGAGTGAGGACTGGAGAGTGAGAAGTGAGGAGTGGGGAGTTGGGAGTGAGGAGTGAGGAGTAGGGAGTGAGGAGTGGGGAGTGAGGAGTCAGGAGCGAGGAGTAGGGAGTGAGGAGTGGGGAGTGAGGAGTGGGGAGTGGGGAGTCGGGAGTGAGGAGTGAGGAGTGGAGAGTGAGGAGTGAGGAGTGAGGAGTGAGGAGTAGGGAGTGAGGAGTGAGGAGTGCGCAGTGGGGAGTGAGGAGTGAGGACTGGGGAGTTAGAAGTGAGGAGTGAGGAGTAGGGATTGAGGAGTGGGGAGTGAGGAGTGGGGAGTGGGGAGTGAGGAGCGGGGAGCGAGGAGTGGGGAGTGGAGAGTGGGGAGTCGGGAGTGAGCAGTGAGGAGTGGAGAGTGAGGAGTGAGGAGTAGAGAGTTAGGAGTGAGGAGTGGGGAGTGAGGACTGGGGAGTGAGAAGTGAGGAGTGAGGAGTAGGGAGTGAGGAGTGGGGAGTGAGGAGTGAGGAGTAGGGAGTGAGGAGTGAGGACTGGGGAGTGAGAAGTGAGGAGTGAGGAGTAGGGAGTGAGTAGTGGGGAGTGAGGAGTCAGGAGAGAGGAGTAGGCAGTGAGGAGTAGGGAGTGGGGAGTTGGGAGTGAGGAGTGAGGAGTGAGGAGTGAAGAGTAGAGAGTTAGGAGTGAGGAGTGGGGAGTGAGGACTGGGGAGTGAGAAGTGAGGAGTGAGGAGTAGGGAGTGAGGAGTGGGGAGTGAGGAGTGAGGAGTAGGGAGTGAGGAGTGAGGACTGGGGAGTGAGAAGTGAGGAGTGAGGAGTAGGGAGTGAGTAGTGGGGAGTGAGGAGTCAGGAGAGAGGAGTAGGGAGTGAGGAGTAGGGAGTGGGGAGTTGGGAGTGAGGAGTGAGGAGTAGGGAGTGAGGAGTGAGGAGTGGGGAGTGAGGAGTGGGGAGTGAGGAGCGAGGAGTGAGGACTGGAGAGTGAGAAGTGAGGAGTGAGGAGTGGGGAGTTGGGAGTGAGGAGTTGGGAGTGAGGAGTGAGGAGTAGGGAGTAAGGAGTGGGGAGTGAGGAGTCAGGAGCGAGGAGTAGGGAGTGAGGAGTGGGGAGTGAGGAGTGGGGACTGGGGAGTGAGGAATAGGGAGTCAGGAGCAAGGAGTCAGGAGTGAGGAGTCAGGAGCAAGGAGTGGGGAGTGAGGAGTAGGGAGTGAGCAGTGAGGAGTGAGGAGTAGGGAGTGGAGAGTGGGGAGTGAGGAGTGAGGAGTGCGGAGTGAGTAGTAGGGATAGAGGAGTGAGGAGTGAGGAGTGGGGAGTGAGGAGTCAGGAGCGAGGAGTAGGGAGTGAGGGGTGAGGAGTTGGGAGTGAGGAGTGGGGAGTGGGGATTGAGGAGTGGGGAGCGAGGAGTAGGGAGTGAGGAGTGAGGTGTGAGGAGTGGGGAGTGAGGAGTTGGGAGTGAGGAGTGAGGAGCGGGGATTGAGGAGTGGGGAGTGAGGAGTGAGGAGTGGGGACTGGGGACTGGGGAGTGAGAAGTGAGTAGTGAGGAGTAGGGAGTGGGGAGTGAGTAGTAGGGAGTGAGGAGTCAGGAGTGAGGAGTAGGGAGTGGGGAGTGAGGAGTGGGTAGTGAGGAGTGGGGAGTGAGGAGTGAGGAGTGGGGAGTGGGGAGTGAGGAGTGAGGAGTCGGGTGCAAGGAGTGAGGAGTGGGGAGTGAGGAGTAGGGAGTGAGGAGTGAGGAGTGGGGAGTGAGGAGTGAGGACTGGGGAGTGAGGACTGGGGAGTGAGAAGTGAGGAGTGAGGAGTGGGGAGTGGGGAGTGAGGAGTGAGGAGTGAGGAGTAGGGAGTAAGGAGTGAGGAGTGGGGAGTGAGGAGTCAGGAGCGAGGAGTAGGGAGTGAGGAGTGGGGAGTGAGGAGTGGGGACTGGGGAGTGAGGAATAGGGAGTGAGGAGCGAGGAATCAGGAGTCAGGAGCGAGGAGTAGGGAGTGGGGAGTGAGGAGTGAGGAGTAGGGAGTGAGGGGTGAGGAGTGGGGAGTGAGGAGTGAGGAGTGGGGAGTGAGGAGTGGGGAGTGAGGAGTCAGGAGCCAGGAGTAGGGTGTGAGGGGTGAGGAGTGGGGAGTGAGGAGTGGGGATTGAGGAGTGAGGAGCGGGGAGTGAGGAGTGGGGAGTGAGGAGTGAGGAGTGGGGAGTGAGGAGTGAGGAGTGGGGAGTGAGGAGTTGGGAGTGAGGAGTAGGGAGTGAGGAGTGAGGAGTTGGGAGTGAAGAGTGGGGAGTGAAGAGTGAGGAGTCAGGAGCGAGGAGTAGGGAGTGAGGGGTGGGGAGTGGGGAGTGAGGACTGGGGAGTGAGGAGTGGGGAGTGAGGACTGGGGAGTGAGAAGTGAGGAGTGAGGAGTAGGGAGTGAGGAGTGAGTAGTGAAGAGTAGGGAGTGGGGAGTGGGGAGTGAGTAGTAGGGAGTGAGGAGTGAGGAGTGAGGAGTCAGGAGCGAGGAGTAGGGAGTGAGGAGTGGGGAGTGGGGATTGAGGAGTCAGGAGCGAGGAGTGGGGAGTGAGGAGTAGGGAGTGAGGGGTGGGGAGTGGGGAGTGAGGACTGGGGAGTGAGGAGTGGGGAGTGAGGACTGGGGAGTGAGAAGTGAGGAGTGAGGAGTAGGGAGTGAGGAGTGAGTAGTGAAGAGTAGGGAGTGGGGAGTGAGTAGTAGGGAGTGAGGAGTGAGGAGTGAGGAGTCAGGAGCGAGGAGTAGGGAGTGAGGAGTGGGGAGTGGGGATTGAGGAGTGAGGAGTAGGGAGTGAGGAGTGAGGAGCAGGAGTGGGGAGTGGGGAGTGGGGAGTGAGGAGTGAGGAGAGGGGAGTGAGGAGTGAGGAGTGAGGAGCGAGGAGCGAGGAGTGGGGAGCAAGGAGCGAGGAGCGAGGAGTAGGGAGTGAGGAGTGAGGAGTGTGGAGTGAGGAGTAGGGAGTGAGGAGTGAGGAGTGGGTAGTGGGGAGTGAGGAGTGGGGAGTAGGGAGTGAGGAGTGACGAGCGGGGAGTGGGGAGTGAGGAGTTGGGAGTGAGGAGTAGGGAGTGAGGAGTGAGGAGTGAGGAGTAGGGAGTGAGGAGTGGGGAGTGAGGAGTAGGGAGTGAGGAGTGAGGAGCAGGAGTGGGGAGTGGGGAGTGGGGAGTGAGGAGTGAGGAGAGGGGAGTGAGGAGTGAGGAGTGAGGAGCGAGGAGCGAGGAGTGGGGAGCAAGGAGCGAGGAGCGAGGAGTATGGAGTGAGGAGTGAGGAGTGTGGAGTGAGGAGTAGGGAGTGAGGAGTGAGGAGTGGGTAGTGGGGAGTGAGGAGTGGGGAGTGAGGAGTGAGGAGTGGGGAGTGAGGAGTGGGGAGTGCGGAGTGAGGAGTGAGGAGTGGGGAGTGAGGAGTGGGGAGTCGGGAGTGAGGAGTGAGGAGTGGGGAGTTGGGAGTGAGGAGTGGGGAGTGGGGAGTGGGGAGTGAGGAGTGGGGAGTGAGGAGTGGGGAGTCGGGAGTGAGGAGTGAGGAGTGGGGAGTGAGGAGTGAAGAGTGGGGAGTCAGGAGTGAGGAGTAGGGTGTGAGGAGTGAGGAGTGGGGAGTGAGGAGTAGGGAGTGAGGAGTGACGAGCGGGGAGTGGGGAGTGAGGAGTTGGGAGTGAGGAGTGAGGACCGGGGAGTGAGGAGTGAGGAGTAGGGATTGAGGAGTGGGGAGTGGGGAGTGAGGAGTGGGGAGTGAGGAGTGAGGAGTGGGGAGTGGGGAGTGAGGAGTGGGGAGTGAGAAGTGGGGAGTGAGGATTGGGGAGTGGGGAGTGAGGAGTGGGGAGTGGGGAGTGAGGAGTGGGGAGCGAGGAGTAAGGAGTGAGGAGTGAGGAGTAGGGAGTTAGGAGTGGGGAGTGGGGAGTGAGGAGTGGGGAGTGAGGAGTGAGGAGTGGGGAGTGAGGAGTGGGGAGTGAGGAGTGGGGAGTGGGGAGTGAGGAGTGGGGAGTGGGGAGTGAGGAGTGGGGAGTGAGGAGTGATGAGTGGGGAGTGAGGAGTGGGGAGTGAGGATTGGGGAGTGAGGAGTGAGGAGTGGGGAGTGGGGAGTGGGGAGTGAGGAGTGGGGAGTGGGGAGTGAGGAGTGAGGAGTGGGAAGTGAGGAGTGGGGAGTGGGGAGTGGGGAGTGAGGAGTGGGGAGTGAGAAGTGAGGAGTGAGGAGTAGGGAGTGAGGAGTGGGGAGTAGGGAGTGAGGAGTAGGGAGTGAGGAGTGAGGAGTAGGGAGTGAGGAGTGGGGAGTGAGGAGTAGGGAGTGAGGAGTGAGGAGCAGGAGTGGGGAGTGAGGAGTGGGGAGTGAGGTGTGAGGAGTGGGGAGTGAGGAGTAGGGAGTTAGGAGTGGGGAGTTAGGAGTGGGGAGTGAGGAGTGGGGAGTGAGGAGTGAGGAGTGAGGAGTGGGGAGTGAGGAGTGGGGAGTGAGGAGTGAGGAGCGGAGAGCGGGGAGTGAGGAGTGGGGAGCCGGGAGTAAGGAGTGAGGAGTGGGGAGTCAGGAGTGTGGAGTGAGGAGTAGGGAGAGAGGAGTGAGGAGTGGGGAGTGAGGAGTAGGGAGTGGGGAGTGAGGAGTGGGGAGTGGGGAGTGAGGAGTGAGGAGAGGGGAGTGAGGAGTGAGGAGTGAGGAGCGAGGAGCGAGGAGTGGGGAGCAAGGAGCGAGGAGCGAGGAGTAGGGAGTGAGGAGTGAGGAGTGTGGAGTGAGGAGTAGGGAGTGAGGAGTGAGGAGTGGGTAGTGGGGAGTGAGGAGTGGGGAGTGAGGAGTGAGGAGTGGGGAGTGAGGAGTTGGGAGTGAGGAGTGAGGAGTGAGGAGTGGGGAGTGAGGAGTGGGGAGTCGGGAGTGAGGAGTGAGGAGTGGGGAGTTGGGAGTGAGGAGTGGGGAGTGGGGAGTGGGGAGTGAGGAGTGGGGAGTGAGGAGTGAAGAGTGGGGAGTCAGGAGTGAGGAGTAGGGTGTGAGGAGTGAGGAGTGGGGAGTGAGGAGTAGGGAGTGAGGAGTGACGAGCGGGGAGTGGGGAGTGAGGAGTTGGGAGTGAGGAGTAGGGAGTGAGGATTGAGGAGTGAGGAGTAGGGAGTGAGGAGTGGGGAGTGAGGAGTAGGGAGTGAGGAGTGAGGAGCAGGAGTGGGGAGTGAGGAGTGGGGAGTGAGGAGTGAGGAGTGGGGAGTGAGGAGTAGGGAGTTAGGAGTGGGGAGTGGGGAGTGAGGAGTGGGGAGCGGGGAGTGAGGAGTGAGGAGTGGGGAGTGGGGAGTGAGGAGTGGGGAGTGAGGAGCGGGGAGCGGGGAGTGAGGAGTGGGGAGCCGGGAGTGAGGAGTGAGGAGTGGGGAGTCAGGAGTGAGGAGTGGGGAGTGAGGAGTGGGGAGTGAGAAGTGGGGAGTGAGGAGTAGGGAGTGGGGAGTGAGGAGTGGGGAGTGGGGAGTGGGGAGTGAGGAGTGAGGAGAGGGGAGTGAGGAGTGAGGAGTGAGGAGCGAGGAGTGAGGAGTGGGGAGCGAGGAGTAGGGAGTGAGGAGTGAGGAGTAGGGAGTGAGGAGTGGGGAGTGGGGAGTGAGGAGTGGGGAGTGAGGAGTGAGGAGTGGGGAGTGGGGAGTGAGGAGTGGGGAGTGAGGAGTGGGGAGTGGGGAGTGAGGAGTGAGGAGTGAGGAGTGGGGAGTGGGGAGTGAGGAGTGGGGAGTGAGGAGTGAGGAGTGGGGAGTGGGGAGTGAGGAGTGGGGAGTGAGAAGTGGGGAGTGAGGAGTGGGGAGTGGGGAGTGAGGAGTGGGGAGCGAGGAGCGAGGAGTAAGGAGTGAGGAGTAGGGAGTGAGGAGTGGGGAGTGGGGAGTGAGGAGTGGGGAGTGAGGAGTGAGGAGTGGGGAGTGGGGAGTGAGGAGTGAGGAGTGAGGAGTGGGGAGTGGGGAGTGGGGAGTGAGGAGTGAGGAGTGGGGAGTGGGGAGTGAGGAGTGGGGAGTGAGGAGTGGGGAGTGGGGAGTGAGGAGTGGGGAGTGAGGATTGGGGAGTGGGGAGTGAGGAGTGGGGAGTGGGGAGTGAGGAGTGGGAAGTGAGGAGTGGGGAGTGGGGAGTGAGGAGTGAGGAGTGGGGAATGAGGAGTGGGGAGTGGGGAGTGAGGAGTGGGTAGTGGGGAGTGAGGAGTGGGAAGTGAGGAGTGGGGAGTGGGGAGTGAGGAGTGAGGAGTGGGGAGTGAGGAGTGGGGAGTGGGGAGTGGGGAGTGGGGAGTGAGAAGTGAGGAGTGAGGAGTAGGGAGTGAGGAGTGGGGAGTGAGGAGTGGGGAGTGAGGAGTGAGGAGCAGGGAGTGAGGAGTGAGGAGTAGGGAGTGAGGAGTAGGGAGTGAGGAGTGGGGAGTGCGGAGTGAGGAGTGAGGAGTGGGGAGTGAGGAGTGGGGAGTCGGAAGTGAGGAGTGAGGAGTAGGGAGTTGGGAGTGAGGAGTGGGGAGTGGGGAGTGAGGAGTGGGGAGTGGGGAGTGAGGAGTGGGGAGTGAGGTGTGGGGAGTGAGGAGTGGGGAGTCGGGAGTGAGGAGTGAGGAGTGGGGAGTGAGGAGTGAAGAGTGGGGAGTCAGGAGTGAGGAGTAGGGTGTGAGGAGTGAGGAGTGGGGAGTGAGGAGTAGGGAGTGAGGAGTGACGAGTGGGGAGTGAGGAGTTGGGAGTGAGGAGTAGGGAGTGAGGAGTGAGGAGTGAGGAGTAGGGAGTGAGGAGTGGGGAGTGAGGAGTAGGGAGTGAGGAGTGAGGAGCAGGAGTGGGGAGTGAGGAGTGGGGAGTGAGGAGTGAGGAGTGGGGAGTGAGGAGTGAGGAGTGGGGAGTGAGGAGTAGGGAATTAGGAGTTGGGAGTGGGGAGTGAGGAGTGGGGAGTGAGGAGTGGGGAGCGGGGAGTGAGGAGTGAGGAGTAGGGAGTGAGGAGTGAGGAGTGAGGAGTGAGCAGTGAGGAGTAGGGAGTGAGGAGTGAGGAGTGAGGAGTGAGCAGTGAGGAGTAGGGAGTGAGGAGTGAGGAGTGGGGAGTGGGGAGTGAGGAGTGAGGAGTGAGGGGTGAGAACACCGGTGTAGAGTACGGAATAGGATGAAGTATCATACGGTAGAAGAGAAGGATCACATCGTATAATAATAAGATACAATATGGTAAAGGAGCGCCGACTGAGCAATGATGAGATTCATATACACCGTGTAGTAGAAGAGAGGAGTATTCGTTGTGCACAATAAAAGAGAAGAATATAATATTGTGTAAGAGAAGAAAAGTAAAGACACCATAAAAGAGATAAAATATAACACGGTGCGGGGAAGAGAAGAGTATACAGGGGGAGGAGGGATACATTGTATAAAATTATATAAAGAGAATAAAATATAATAAGAGAATATTATAGAGACTGGGAGAAGAGTATATTACAGAGACTGGGAGACGAGTATATTATAGAGAATGGGAGACGAGTATATTATAGAGACTGGGAGAAGAGTATATTACAGAGAATGGGAGACGAGTATATTATAGAGAATGGGAGACGAGTATATTATAGAGACTGGGAGACGAGTATATTACAGAGAATGGGAGACGAGTATATTATAGAGAATGGGAGACGAGTATATTACAGAGAATGGGAGACGAGTATATTATAGAGAATAGGAGACGAGTATATTATAGAGAATGGGAGACGAGTATATTATAGAGAATAGGAGACGAGTATATTATAGAGACTGGGAGAAGAGTATATTACAGAGAATGGGAGACGAGTATATTATAGAGAATGGGAGACGAGTATATTATAGAGAATGGGAGACGAGTATATTATAGAGACTGGGAGAAGAGTATATTATAGAGAATGGGAGACGAGTATATTATAGAGACTGGGGGAAGAGTATATTATAGAGAAATGGGAGAAGAGTATATTACAGAGACTTGGTGAAGAGTATATTACAGAGAATGGGAGACGAGTATATTATAGAGAATGGGAGACGAGTATATTATAGAGAATGGGAGAAGAGTATATTATAGAGAATGGGAGAAGAGTATATTACAGAGACTTGGTGAAGAGTATATTACAGAGAATGGGAGACGAGTATATTATAGAGAATGGGAGACGAGTATATTATAGAGAAATGGGAGAAGAGTATATTACAGAGACTTGGTGAAGAGTATATTACAGAGAATGGGAGACGAGTATATTATAGAGAATGGGAGACGAGTATATTATAGAGAATGGGAGACGAGTATATTATGGAGAATGGGAGAAGAGTATATTACAGAGAATGGGAGACGAGTATATTATAGAGAATGGGAGACGAGTATATTATAGAGACTGGGAGAAGAGTATATTACAGAGAATGGGAGACGAGTATATTATAGAGAATGGGAGACGAGTATATTACAGAGAATGGGAGACGAGTATATTATAGAGAATGGGAGACGAGTATATTATAGAGAATGGGAGACGAGTATATTACAGAGAATGGGAGACGAGTATAGTAAAGAGACTGGGAGAAGAGTATATTATAGAGACTGGGAGAAGAGTATATTACAGAGAATGGGAGACGAGTATATTATAGATACTGGGAGAAGAGTATATTACAGAGAATGGGAGACGAGTATAATATAGAGACTGGGAGAAGAGTGTATTACAGAGAATGGGAGACGAGTATATTATAGAGAATGGGAGACGAGTATATTACAGAGAATGGGAGACGAGTATAGTAAAGAGACTGGGAGAAGAGTATATTATAGAGACTGGGAGAAGAGTATATTACAGAGAATGGGAGACGAGTATATTACAGAGAATGGGAGAAGAGTATAGTAAAGAGACTGGGAGAAGAGTATATTATAGAGAATGGGAGACGAGTATATTATAGAGAATGGGAGATGAGTATATTATAGAGACTGGGAGAAGAGTATATTACAGAGAATGGGAGACGAGTATATTATAGAGAATGGGAGACGAGTATATTATAGAGACTGGGAGAAGAGTATATTACAGAGAATGGGAGACGAGTATATTATAGAGAATGGGAGACGAGTATATTACAGAGAATGGGAGACGAGTATATTATAGAGAATGGGAGACGAGTATATTATAGAGAATGGGAGACGAGTATATTATAGAGAATGGGAGACGAGTATATTATAGAGAATGGGAGACGAGTATCCTCTGTACAGGGAGGAAGGATACATAGTATAATAAGATATAACACAGAATAAAGCAGCCATTGTATAATCTGATATCATCAGTAATATCCTATAATGAAGGAGAGATGTTGGGGGTGGAGGTGACCTCTGCTATCGGAGTCGCCATCTACAGGTGAGGGGGAGGAGGACGGAGGATTATTGGGGGGGTCAGAGAGGATAAATAGTGAAGGGCAGAGCAGAGCCGGGATCAGAGGCAGCGCACCGGACAGGCAGCATGTCGGAGCCCAACCAAAAGAAAAGCTGTTCCCAGGTTATGGATGAGTGGAAGGAATTCATGTGGAACCCCAGAACCCGAGAGTTCATGGGTCGCACCGCCAGCAGCTGGGGTAAGAAGGGGGGGTATCTGTACAAGTACTAACATCCCATCCATCCTCCTCTACAGCCCCCCACATCACAGATCAGGGGGATCCTCCTCTACAGCCCCTCACATCACCGTTCAGGGGATCCTCCTCTACAGCCCCCCACACCACAGTTCAGGGGGATCCTCCTCTACAGCCCCCCACATCACCCTTCAGGGGGATCCTCCTCTACAGCCCCCCACATCACAGTTCAGGGGGATCCTCCTCTACACCACAGATCAGGGGGATCCTCCTCTACAGCCCCCCACATCACAGTTCAGGGGGATCCTCCTCTACAGCCCCCCACATCACCCTTCAGGGGGATCCTCCTCTACAGCCCCCCACATCACCGTTCAGGGGGATCCTCCTCTACACCACAGATCAGGGGGATCCTCCTCTACAGCCCCCCACATCACAGTTCAGGGGGATCCTCCTCTACAGCCCCCCACATCACATATGAGGGGGATCCTCCTCTACAGCCCCCCACATCACAGTTCAGGGGGATCCTCCTCTACGGCCCCCACATCACCATTCAGGGGGATCCTCCTCTACATCACATATCAGGGGGATCCTCCTCTACAGCCCCCCACATCAAAGTTCAGGGGGATCCTCCTCTACAGCCCCCCACATCACAGTTCAGGGGGATCCCCTCTACAGCCCCCCACATCACCGTTCAGGGGGATCCTCCTCTACATCACCTATCAGGGGGATCCTCCTCTACAGCCCCCCACATCCCCGTTCAGGGGGATCCTCCTCTACACCACAGATCAGGGGGATCCTCCTCTACAGCCCCCACATCACCGTTCAGAGGGATCCTCCTGTACACCAGAGATCAGGGGGATCCTCCTCTACAGCCCCCCACATCACATTTCAGGGGGATCCTCCTCTACAGCCCCCCACATCACATTTCAGGGGGATGCTCCTCTACAGCCCCCCACATCACAGTTCAGGGGGATCCTCCTCTACAGCCCCCCACATCACCATTCTGGGGGATCCTCCTCTACATCACATATCAGGGGGATCCTCCTCTACAGCCCCCCACATCACAGTTCAGGGGGATCCTCTTCTACGGCCCCCCACATCACCATTCAGGGGGATCCTCCTCTACATCACATATCAGGGGGATCCTCCTCTACAGCCCCCCACATCACAGTTCAGGGGGATCCTCCTCTACATCACAGTTCAGGGGGATCCTCCTCTACAGCCCCCCACATCACAGATCAGGGGGATCCTCCTCTACATCACAGATCAGGGGGATCCTCCTCTACATCACAGTTCAGGGGGATCCTCCTCTACATCACAGATCAGGGGGATCCTCCTCTACATCACAGTTCAGGGGGATCCTCCTCTACATCACAGATCAGGGGGATCCTCCTCTACATCACAGTTCAGGGGGATCCTCCTCTACATCACAGATCAGGGGGATCCTCCTCTACATCACAGTTCAGGGGGATCCTCCTCTACATCACAGTTCAGGGGGATCCTCCTCTACATCACAGATCAGGGTGATCCTCCTCTACATCACAGATCAGGGGGATCCTCCTCTACATCACAGTTCAGGGGGATGCTCCTCTACATCACAGTTCAGGGGGATCCTCCTCTACATCACAGATCAGGGTGATCCTCCTCTACATCACAGATCAGGGGGATCCTCCTCTACATCACAGTTCAGGGGGATCCTCCTCTACATCACAGTTCAGGGGGATCCTCCTCTACATCACAGATCAGGGTGATCCTCCTCTACATCTCAGATCAGGGGGATCCTCCTCTACATCACAGTTCAGGGGGATCCTCCTCTACACCACAGTTCAGGGGGATGCTCTACATCACAGATCAGGGGGATCCTCCTCTACATCACAGTTCAGGGGGATCCTCCTCTACACCACAGTTCAGGGGGATGCTCTACATCACAGATCAGGGGGATCCTCCTCTACATCACAGATCAGGGGGATCCTCCTCTACATCACAGTTCAGGGGGATCCTCCTCTACATCACAGATCAGGGTGATCCTCCTCTACATCTCAGATCAGGGGGATCCTCCTCTACATCACAGTTCAGGGGGATCCTCCTCTACACCACAGTTCAGGGGGATGCTCTACATCACAGATCAGGGGGATCCTCCTCTACATCACAGTTCAGGGGGATCCTCCTCTACAGCCCCCCACATCGCAGTTCAGGGGGATCCCCCTCTACAGCCCCCCACATCACAGTTCAGGGGGATCCCCCTCTACATCACAGTTCAGAGTACTTCACAGGACAAGGCGCTGATGAGTTGTTGGGGGTTTGGGATGGACAAGGCACTGATGAGTTGTTGGGGGTTTGGGATGGACAAGGTACTGATGAGTTGTTGGGGGTTTGGGATGGACAAGGTGCTGATGAGTTGTTGGGGGTTTGGGATGGACAAGGCACTGATGAGTTGTTGGGGGTTTGGGATGGACAAGGCACTGATGAGTAGTTGGGGGTTTGGGATGGACAAGGCGCTGATGAGTTGTTGGGGGTTTGGGATGGACAAGGCACTGATGAGTTGTTGGGGGTTTGGGATGGACAAGGCACTGATGAGTTGTTGGGGGTTTGGGATGGACAAGGCATTGATGAGTTGTTGGGGGTTTGGGATGGACAAGGCACTGATGAGTTGTTGGGGGTTTGGGATGGACAAGGCACTGATGAGTTGTTGGGGGTTTGGGAAAGACAAGGGGCTGATGAGTTGTTGGGGGTTTGGGATGGACAAGGCATTGATGAGTTGTTGGGGGTTTGGGATAGACAAGGTGCTGATGAGTTGTTGGGAGTTTGGGATGGACAAAGAGCTGATGAGTTGTTGGGTTTTTGGGATGGACAAGGAGCTGATGAGTTGTTGGAGGTTTGGGATGGACAAGGCGCTGATGAGTTGTTGGGGGTTTGGGATGGACAAGGCACTGATGAGTTGTTAGGGGTTTGGGATGGACAAGGTGCTGATGAGTTCTTGGGAGTTTGGGATGGACAAGGTACTGATGAGTTGTTGGGAGTTTGGGATGGACAAGGAGCTGATGAGTTGTTGGGGGTTTGGGATGGACAAGGTGCTGATGAGTTGTTGGGGGTTTGGGATGGACAAGGCACTGATGAGTTGTTGGGAGTTTGGGATGGACAAGGTGCTGATGAGTTGTTGGGAGTTTGGGATGGACAAGGTACTCATGAGTTGTTGGGGGTTTGGGATGGACAAGGCACTGATGAGTTGTTGGGAGTTTGGGATGGACAAGGAGCTGATGAGTTGTTGGGGGTTTGGGATGGACAAGGAGCTGATGAGTTGTTGGGGGTTTGGGATGGACAAGGTGCTGATGAGTTGTTGGGGGTTTGGGATGGACAAGGTGCTGATGAGTTGTTGGGGGTTTGGGATGGACAAGGTACTGATGAGTTGTTGGGAGTTTGGGATGGACAAGGTGCTGATGAGTTGTTGGGGGTTTGGGATGGACAAGGTACTGATGAGTTGTTGGGAGTTTGGGATGGAAAAGGTGCTGATGAGTTGTTGGGGGTTTGGGATGGACAAGGTACTGATGAGTTGTTGGGAGTTTGGGATGGACAAGGTGCTGATGAATTGTTGGGGGTTTGGGATGGACAAGGCACTGATGAGTTGTTGGGAGTTTGGGATGGACAAGGCACTGATGAGTTGTTGGGGGTTTGGGATGGACAAGGTGCTGATGAGTTGTTGGGGGTTTGGGATGGACAAGGCACTGATGAGTTGTTGGGGGTTTAGGATGGACAAGGTGATGATAAGTTGTTGGGGGTTTGGGATGGACAAGGCACTGATGAGTTGTTGGGGGTTTGGGATGGACAAGGCGCTGATGAGTTGTTGGGGGTTTGGGATGGACAAGGCACTGATGAGTTGTTGGGGGTTTGGGATGGACAAGGTGCTGATGAGTTGTTGAGGGTTTAGGATGGACAAGGCACTGATGAGTTGTTGGGGGTTTGGGATGGACAAGGCGCTGATGAGTTGTTGGGGGTTTGGGATGGACAAGGCACTGATGAGTTGTTGGGGGTTTGGGATGGACAAGGTGTTGATGAGTTGTTGGGGGTTTGGGATGGACAAGGCGCTGATGAGTTGTTGGGAGTTTGGGATAGACAAGGTGTGGATGAGTTGTTGGGGGTTTGGGATGGACAAGGAGCTGATGAGTTGTTGGGGGTTTGGGATGGACAAGGCGCTGATGAGTTGTTGGGGGTTTGGGATGGACAAGGCATTGATGAGTAGTTGGGGGTTTGGGATGGCAAGGTACTGATGAGTTGTTGGGGGTTTGGGATGGACAAGGCACTGATGAGTTGTTGGGGGTTTGGGATGGACAAGGCACTGATGAGTTGTTGGGGGTTTGGGATGGACAAGGCACTGATGAGTTGTTGGGGGTTTGGGATGGACAAGGTACTGATGAGTTGTTGGGGGTTTGGGATGGACAAGGCACTGATGAGTTGTTGGGGGTTTGGGAAAGACAAGGGGCTGATGAGTTGTTGGGGGTTTGGGATGGACAAGGCACTGATGAGTTGTTGGGGGTTTGGGATGGACAAGGCCCTGATGAGTTGTTGGGGGTTTGGGATGGACAAGGCGCTGATGAGTTGTTGGGGGTTTGGGATGAACAAGGTGCTGATGATTTGTTGGGGGTTTGGGATGGACAAGGAGCTGATGAGTTGTTGGGGGTTTGGGATGGACAAGGTACCGATGAGTTGTTGGGGGTTTGGGATGGACAAGGCACTGATGAGTTGTTGGGGGTTTGGGATGAACAAGGTGCTGATGATTTGTTGGGGGTTTGGGGTGAACAAGGTGCTGAGACTTGTTGGGGGGTTGGGATGGACAAGGTGCTGATGAGTTGTTGGGGGTTTGGGATGGACAAGGTACTGATGAGTTGTTGGGGGTTTGGGATGGACAAGGCATTGATGAGTTGTTGGGGGTTTGGGATGGACAAGGCACTGATGAGTTGTTGGGGGTTTGGGATGGACAAGGCACTGATGAGTTGTTGGGGGTTTGGGAAAGACAAGGGGCTGATGAGTTGTTGGGGGTTTGGGATGGACAAGGCATTGATGAGTTGTTGGGGGTTTGGGATAGACAAGGTGCTGATGAGTTGTTGGGAGTTTGGGATGGACAAAGAGCTGATGAGTTGTTGGGTTTTTGGGATGGACAAGGAGCTGATGAGTTGTTGGAGGTTTGGGATGGACAAGGCGCTGATGAGTTGTTGGGGGTTTGGGATGGACAAGGCACTGATGAGTTGTTAGGGGTTTGGGATGGACAAGGTGCTGATGAGTTCTTGGGAGTTTGGGATGGACAAGGTACTGATGAGTTGTTGGGAGTTTGGGATGGACAAGGAGCTGATGAGTTGTTGGGGGTTTGGGATGGACAAGGTGCTGATGAGTTGTTGGGGGTTTGGGATGGACAAGGCACTGATGAGTTGTTGGGAGTTTGGGATGGACAAGGTGCTGATGAGTTGTTGGGAGTTTGGGATGGACAAGGTACTCATGAGTTGTTGGGGGTTTGGGATGGACAAGGCACTGATGAGTTGTTGGGAGTTTGGGATGGACAAGGAGCTGATGAGTTGTTGGGGGTTTGGGATGGACAAGGTGCTGATGAGTTGTTGGGGGTTTGGGATGGACAAGGTGCTGATGAGTTGTTGGGGGTTTGGGATGGACAAGGTACTGATGAGTTGTTGGGAGTTTGGGATGGACAAGGTGCTGATGAGTTGTTGGGGGTTTGGGATGGACAAGGTACTGATGAGTTGTTGGGAGTTTGGGATGGAAAAGGTGCTGATGAGTTGTTGGGGGTTTGGGATGGACAAGGTACTGATGAGTTGTTGGGAGTTTGGGATGGACAAGGTGCTGATGAATTGTTGGGGGTTTGGGATGGACAAGGCACTGATGAGTTGTTGGGAGTTTGGGATGGACAAGGCACTGATGAGTTGTTGGGGGTTTGGGATGGACAAGGTGCTGATGAGTTGTTGGGGGTTTGGGATGGACAAGGTGCTGATGAGTTGTTGGGGGTTTGGGATGGACAAGGCACTGATGAGTTGTTGGGGGTTTAGGATGGACAAGGTGATGATAAGTTGTTGGGGGTTTGGGATGGACAAGGCACTGATGAGTTGTTGGGGGTTTGGGATGGACAAGGCGCTGATGAGTTGTTGGGGGTTTGGGATGGACAAGGCACTGATGAGTTGTTGGGGGTTTGGGATGGACAAGGTGCTGATGAGTTGTTGAGGGTTTAGGATGGACAAGGCACTGATGAGTTGTTGGGGGTTTGGGATGGACAAGGCGCTGATGAGTTGTTGGGGGTTTGGGATGGACAAGGCACTGATGAGTTGTTGGGGGTTTGGGATGGACAAGGTGTTGATGAGTTGTTGGGGGTTTGGGATGGACAAGGCGCTGATGAGTTGTTGGGAGTTTGGGATAGACAAGGTGTGGATGAGTTGTTGGGGGTTTGGGATGGACAAGGAGCTGATGAGTTGTTGGGGGTTTGGGATGGACAAGGCGCTGATGAGTTGTTGGGGGTTTGGGATGGACAAGGCATTTGGTGAGTAGTTGGGGGTTTGGGATGGCAAGGTACTGATGAGTTGTTGGGGGTTTGGGATGGACAAGGCACTGATGAGTTGTTGGGGGTTTGGGATGGACAAGGCACTGATGAGTTGTTGGGGGTTTGGGATGGACAAGGCACTGATGAGTTGTTGGGGGTTTGGGATGGACAAGGTACTGATGAGTTGTTGGGGGTTTGGGATGGACAAGGCACTGATGAGTTGTTGGGGGTTTGAGAAAGACAAGGGGCTGATGAGTTGTTGGGGGTTTGGGATGGACAAGGCACTGATGAGTTGTTGGGGGTTTGGGATGGACAAGGCCCTGATGAGTTGTTGGGGGTTTGGGATGGACAAGGCGCTGATGAGTTGTTGGGGGTTTGGGATGAACAAGGTGCTGATGATTTGTTGGGGGTTTGGGATGGACAAGGAGCTGATGAGTTGTTGGGGGTTTGGGATGGACAAGGTACCGATGAGTTGTTGGGGGTTTGGGATGGACAAGGCACTGATGAGTTGTTGGGGGTTTGGGATGAACAAGGTGCTGATGATTTGTTGGGGGTTTGGGGTGAACAAGGTGCTGAGACTTGTTGGGGGTTTGGGATGGACAAGGTGCTGATGAGTTGTTGGGGGTTTGGGATGGACAAGGTACTGATGAGTTGTTGGGGGTTTGGGATGGACAAGGCGCTGATGAGTTGTTGGGGGTTTGGGATGGACAAGGTACTGATGAGTTGTTGGGGGTTTGGGATGGACAAGTTGCTGATGAGTTGTTGGGGGTTTGGGATGGACAAGGCACTGATGAGTTGTTGGGGGTTTGGGATGGACAAGGCACTGATGAGTTGTTGGGGGTTTGGGATGGACAAGGCACTAATGAGTTGTTGGGGGTTTGGAATGGACAAGGCACTGATGAGTTGTTGGGGGTTTGGAATGGACAAGGTGCTGATGAGTTTTTGGGGGCTTGGGATGGACAAGGTACTGATGAGTTGTTGGGGGTTTGGAATGGACAAGGTGCTGATGAGTTGTTGGGGATTTGGGATGGACAAGGTACTGATGAGTTGTTGGGGGTTTGGAATGGACAAGGCACTGATGAGTTGTTGGGGGTTTAGAATGGACAAGGTACTGATGAGTTGTTGGGGGTTTGGAATGGACAAGGTGCTGATGAGTTGTTGGGGGTTTGGGATGGACAAGGTGCTGATGAGTTGTTGGGGGTTTGGGATGGACAAGGCACTGATGAGTTGTTGGGGGTTTAGAATGGACAAGGAACTGATGAGTTGTTGGGGGTTTGGAATGGACAAGGTGCTGATGAGTTGTTGGGGGTTTGGGTTGGACAAGGTACTGATGAGTTGTTGGGGGTTTGGGATGGACAAGGTACTGATGAGATGTTGGGGGTTTGGGATGGACAAGGTGCTGATGAGTTGTTGGGGGTTTGGGATGGACAAGGCACTGATGAGTAGTTGGGGGTTTAGGATGGACAAGGTACTGATGAGATGTTGGGGGTTTGGGATGGACAAGGTGCTGATGAGTTGTTGGGGGTTTGGGATGGACAAGGTGCTGATGAGTAGTTGGGGGTTTGGGATGGACAAGGTACTGATGAGATGTTGGGGGTTTGGGATGGACAAGGTGCTGATGAGTTGTTGGAGGTTTGGGATGGACAAGGCACTGATGAGTTGTTGGGGGTTTGGGATGGACAAGGCACTGATGAGTTGTTGGGGGTTTGGGATGGACAAGGCATTGATGAGTTGTTGGGGGTTTGGGATGGACAAGGCACTGATGAGTTGTTGGGGGTTTGGGATGGACAAGGTACTGAGGAGTTGTTGGGGGTTTGGGATGGACAAGGCACTGATGAGTTGTTGGGGGTTTGGGATGGACAAGGCGCTGATGAGTTGTTGGGGGTTTGGGATGGACAAGGCGCTGATGAGTTGTTGGGGGTTTGGGATGGACAAGGTGCTGATGAGTTGGGGGTTGGGATGGGCGAGGCACTGATGAGTTGTTGGGGGTTTGGGATGGACAAGGTGCTGATGAGTTGTTGGGGGTTTGGGATGGACAAGGTGCTGATGAGTTGTTGGGGGTTTGGGATGGACAAGGCACTGATGAGTTGTTGGGGGTTTGGGATGGACAAGGCACTGATGAGTTGTTGGGGGTTTGGGATGGACAAGGTACTGATGAGTTGTTGGGGGTTTGGGATGGACAAGGCACTGATGAGTTGTTGGGGGTTTGGGATGAACAAGGTGCTGATGATTTGTTGGGGGTTTGGGGTGAACAAGGTGCTGAGACTTGTTGGGGGTTTGGGATGGACAAGGTGCTGATGAGTTGTTGGGGGTTTGGGATGGACAAGGTACTGATGAGTTGTTGGGGGTTTGGGATGGACAAGGCGCTGATGAGTTGTTGGGGGTTTGGGATGGACAAGGTACTTATGAGTTGTTGGGGGTTTGGGATGGACAAGTTGCTGATGAGTTGTTGGGGGTTTGGGATGGACAAGGCACTGATGAGTTGTTGGGGGTTTGGGATGGACAAGGCACTGATGAGTTGTTGGGGGTTTGGGATGGACAAGCCACTGATGAGTTGTTGGGGGTTTGGAATGGACAAGGTGCTGATGAGTTGTTGGGGGTTTGGGATGGACAAGGTACTGATGAGTTGTTGGGGGATGGAATGGACAAGGTGCTGATGAGTTGTTGGGGATTTGGGATGGACAAGGTACTGATGAGTTGTTGGGGGTTTGGAATGGACAAGGCACTGATGAGTTGTTGGGGGTTTAGAATGGACAAGGTACTGATGAGTTGTTGGGGGTTTGGAATGGACAAGGTGCTGATGAGTTGTTGGGGGTTTGGGATGGACAAGGTGCTGATGAGTTGTTGGGGGTTTGGGATGGACAAGGCACTGATGAGTTGTTGGGGGTTTAGAATGGACAAGGTACTGATGAGTTGTTGGGGGTTTGGAATGGACAAGGTGCTGATGAGTTGTTGGGGGTTTGGGTTGGACAAGGTACTGATGAGTTGTTGGGGGTTTGGGATGGACAAGGTACTGATGAGATGTTGGGGGTTTGGGATGGACAAGGTGCTGATGAGTTGTTGGGGGTTTGGGATGGACAAGGCACTGATGAGTAGTTGGGGGTTTGGGATGGACAAGGTACTGATGAGATGTTGGGGGTTTGGGATGGACAAGGTGCTGATGAGTTGTTGGGGGTTTGGGATGGACAAGGTGCTGATGAGTAGTTGGGGGTTTGGGATGGACAAGGTACTGATGAGATGTTGGGGGTTTGGGATGGACAAGGTGCTGATGAGTTGTTGGAGGTTTGGGATGGACAAGGCGCTGATGAGTTGTTGGGGGTTTGGGATGGACAAGGCACTGATGAGTTGTTGGGGGTTTGGGATGGACAAGGCACTGATGAGTTGTTGGGGGTTTGGGATGGACAAGGTACTGAGGAGTTTTTGGGGGTTTGGGATGGACAAGGCACTGATGAGTTGTTGGGGGTTTGGGATGGACAAGGCGCTGATGAGTTGTTGGGGGTTTGGGATGGACAAGGCGCTGATGAGTTGTTGGGGGTTTGGGATGGACAAGGTGCTGATGAGTAGGGGGTTGGGATGGGCGAGGCACTGATGAGTTGTTGGGGGTTTGGGATGGACAAGGTACTGATGAGATGTTGGGGGTTTGGGATGGACAAGGTGCTGATGAGTTGTTGGGGGTTTGGGATGGACAAGGTGCTGATGAGTAGTTGGGGGTTTGGGATGGACAAGGTACTGATGAGATGTTGGGGGTTTGGGATGGACAAGGTGCTGATGAGTTGTTGGAGGTTTGGGATGGACAAGGCACTGATGAGTTGTTGGGGGTTTGGGATGGACAAGGCACTGATGAGTTGTTGGGGGTTTGGGATGGACAAGGCATTGATGAGTTGTTGGGGGTTTGGGATGGACAAGGCACTGATGAGTTGTTGGGGGTTTGGGATGGACAAGGTACTGAGGAGTTGTTGGGGGTTTGGGATGGACAAGGCACTGATGAGTTGTTGGGGGTTTGGGATGGACAAGGCGCTGATGAGTTGTTGGGGGTTTGGGATGGACAAGGCGCTGATGAGTTGTTGGGGGTTTGGGATGGACAAGGTGCTGATGAGTTGGGGGTTGGGATGGGCGAGGCACTGATGAGTTGTTGGGGGTTTGGGATGGACAAGGTGCTGATGAGTTGTTGGGGGTTTGGGATGGACAAGGTACTGATGAGTTGTTGGGGGTTTGGGATGGACAAGGCACTGATGAGTTGTTGGGGGTTTGGGATGAACAAGGTGCTGATGATTTGTTGGGGGTTTGGGATGGACAAGGCACTGATGAGTTGTTGGGGGTTTGGGGTGAACAAGGTGCTGAGACTTGTTGGGGGTTTGGGATGGACAAGGTGCTGATGAGTTGTTGGGGGTTTGGGATGGACAAGGTACTGATGAGTTGTTGGGGGTTTGGGATGGACAAAGCGCTGATGAGTTGTTGGGGGTTTGGGATGGACAAGGTACTGATGAGTTGTTGGGGGTTTGGGATGGACAAGTTGCTGATGAGTTGTTGGGGGTTTGGGATGGACAAGGCACTGATGAGTTGTTGGGGGTTTGGGATGGACAAGGCACTGATGAGTTGTTGGGGGTTTGGGATGGACAAGGCACTGATGAGTTGTTGGGGGTTTGGAATGGACAAGGTGCTGATGAGTTGTTGGGGGTTTGGGATGGACAAGGTACTGATGAGTTGTTGGGGGTTTGGAATGGACAAGGTGCTGATGAGTTGTTGGGGATTTGGGATGGACAAGGTACTGATGAGTTGTTGGGGGTTTGGAATGGACAAGGCACTGATGAGTTGTTGGGGGTTTAGAATGGACAAGGTACTGATGAGTTGTTGGGGGTTTGGAATGGACAAGGTGCTGATGAGTTGTTGGGGGTTTGGGATGGACAAGGTGCTGATGAGTTGTTGGGGGTTTGGGATGGACAAGGCACTGATGAGTTGTTGGGGGTTTAGAATGGACAAGGTACTGATGAGTTGTTGGGGGTTTGGAATGGACAAGGTGCTGATGAGTTGTTGGGGGTTTGGGTTGGACAAGGTACTGATGAGTTGTTGGGGGTTTGGGATGGACAAGGTACTGATGAGATGTTGGGGGTTTGGGATGGACAAGGTGCTGATGAGTTGTTGGGGGTTTGGGATGGACAAGGCACTGATGAGTAGTTGGGGGTTTGGGATGGACAAGGTACTGATGAGATGTTGGGGGTTTGGGATGGACAAGGTGCTGATGAGTTGTTGGGGGTTTGGGATGGACAAGGTGCTGATGAGTAGTTGGGGGTTTGGGATGGACAAGGTACTGATGAGATGTTGGGGGTTTGGGATGGACAAGGCGCTGATGAGTTGTTGGAGGTTTGGGATGGACAAGGCACTGATGAGTTGTTGGGGGTTTGGGATGGACAAGGCACTGATGAGTTGTTGGGGGTTTGGGATGGACAAGGCATTGATGAGTTGTTGGGGGTTTGGGATGGACAAGGCACTGATGAGTTGTTGGGGGTTTGGGATGGACAAGGTACTGAGGAGTTGTTGGGGGTTTGGGATGGACAAGGCACTGATGAGTTGTTGGGGGTTTGGGATGGACAAGGCGCTGATGAGTTGTTGGGGGTTTGGGATGGACAAGGCGCTGATGAGTTGTTGGGGGTTTGGGATGGACAAGGTGCTGATGAGTTGGGGGTTGGGATGGGCGAGGCACTGATGAGTTGTTGGGGGTTTGGGATGGACAAGGTACTGATGAGATGTTGGGGGTTTGGGATGGACAAGGTGCTGATGAGTTGTTGGGGGTTTGGGATGGACAAGGTGCTGATGAGTAGTTGGGGGTTTGGGATGGACAAGGTACTGATGAGATGTTGGGGGTTTGGGATGGACAAGGTGCTGATGAGTTGTTGGGGGTTTGGGATGGACAAGGTACTGATGAGTTGTTGGGGGTTTGGGATGGACAAGGCGCTGATGAGTTGTTGGGGGTTTGGGATGGACAAGGTACTGATGAGTTGTTGGGGGTTTGGGATGGACAAGTTGCTGATGAGTTGTTGGGGGTTTGGGATGGACAAGGCACTGATGAGTTGTTGGGGGTTTGGGATGGACAAGGCACTGATGAGTTGTTGGGGGTTTGGGATGGACAAGGCACTGATGAGTTGTTGGGGGTTTGGAATGGACAAGGTGCTGATGAGTTGTTGGGGGTTTGGGATGGACAAGGTACTGATGAGTTGTTGGGGGTTTGGAATGGACAAGGTGCTGATGAGTTGTTGGGGATTTGGGATGGACAAGGTACTGATGAGTTGTTGGGGGTTTGGAATGGACAAGGCACTGATGAGTTGTTTGGGGTTTAGAATGGACAAGGTACTGATGAGTTGTTGGGGGTTTGGAATGGACAAGGTGCTGATGAGTTGTTGGGGGTTTGGGATGGACAAGGTGCTGATGAGTTGTTGGGGGTTTGGGATGGACAAGGCACTGATGAGTTGTTGGGGGTTTAGAATGGACAAGGTACTGATGAGTTGTTGGGGGTTTGGAATGGACAAGGTGCTGATGAGTTGTTGGGGGTTTGGGTTGGACAAGGTACTGATGAGTTGTTGGGGGTTTGGGATGGACAAGGTACTGATGAGATGTTGGGGGTTTGGGATGGACAAGGTGCTGATGAGTTGTTGGGGGTTTGGGATGGACAAGGCACTGATGAGTAGTTGGGGGTTTGGGGTGGACAAGGTACTGATGAGATGTTGGGGGTTTGGGATGGACAAGGTGCTGATGAGTTGTTGGGGGTTTGGGATGGACAAGGTGCTGATGAGTAGTTGGGGGTTTGGGATGGACAAGGTACTGATGAGATGTTGGGGGTTTGGGATGGACAAGGTGCTGATGAGTTGTTGGAGGTTTGGGATGGACAAGGCACTGATGAGTTGTTGGGGGTTTGGGATGGACAAGGCACTGATGAGTTGTTGGGGGTTTGGGATGGACAAGGCATTGATGAGTTGTTGGGGGTTTGGGATGGACAAGGCACTGATGAGTTGTTGGGGGTTTGGGATGGACAAGGTACTGAGGAGTTGTTGGGGGTTTGGGATGGACAAGGCGCTGATGAGTTGTTGGGGGTTTGGGATGAACAAGGCGCTGATGAGTTGTTGGGGGTTTGGGATGGACAAGGCGCTGATGAGTTGTTGGGGTTTGGGATGGACAAGGTGCTGATGAGTTGGGGGTTGGGATGGGCGAGGCACTGATGAGTTGTTGGGGGTTTGGGATGGACAAGGTGCTGATGAGTTGTTGGGGGTTTGGGATGGACAAGGCACTGATGAGTTGTTGGGGGTTTAGAATGGACAAGGTACTGATGAGTTGTTGGGGGTTTGGAATGGACAAGGTGCTGATGAGTTGTTGGGGGTTTGGGATGGACAAGGTGCTGATGAGTAGTTGGGGGTTTGGGATGGACAAGGTACTGATGAGATGTTGGGGGTTTGGGATGGACAAGGTGCTGATGAGTTGTTGGGGGTTTGGGATGGACAAGGCGCTGATGAGTTGTTGGGGGTTTGGGATGGACAAGGCACTGATGAGTTGTTGGGGGTTTGAGATGGACAAGGTGCTGATGAGTTGTTGGGAGTTTGGGATGGACAAGGCGCTGATGAGTTGTTGGGGTTTGGGATGGACAAGGTGCTGATGAGTTGGGAGTTTGGGATGGACAAGGGACTGATGAGTTGTTGGGAGTTTGGGATGGACAAGGCGCTGATGAGTTGTTGGGGGTTTGGGATGGACAAGGTGCTGATGAGTTGTTGGGGGTTTGGGATGGGCGAGGCACTGATGAGTTGTTGGGGGTTTGGGATGGACAAGGTGCTGATGAGTTGTTGGGGGTTTGGGATGGACAAGGTGCTGATGAGTTGTTGGGGGTTTGGGATGGACAAGGCACTGATGAGTTGTTGGGGGTTTGGGATGGACAAGGCACTGATGAGTTGTTGGGGGTTTGGGATGGACAAGGTGCTGATGAGTTGTTGGGGGTTTGGGATGGACAAGGTGCTGATGAGTTGTTGGGGGTTTGGGATGGACAAGGTGCTGATGAGTTGGGGGTTGGGATGGGCGAGGCACTGATGAGTTGTTGGGGGTTTGGGATGGACAAGGTGCTGATGAGTTGTTGGGGGTTTGGGATGGACAAGGTGCTGATGAGTTGTTGGGGGTTTGGGATGGACAAGGCGCTGATGAGTTGTTGGGGGTTTGGGATGGACAAGGTGCTGATGAGTTGTTGGGGGTTTGGGATGAACAAGGCACTGATGAGTTGTTGGGGGTTTGGGAAGGACAAGGTACTGATGAGTTGTTGGGAGTTTGGGATGGACAAGGCACTGATGAGTTGTTGGGGGTTTGGGATGGACAGGGTGCTGATGAGTTGTTGGGGGTTTGGGATGGACAAGGTGCTGATGAGTTGTTGGGGGTTTGGGATGAACAAGGCACTGATGAGTTGTTGGGGGTTTGGGATGGACAAGGCATTGATGAGTTGTTGGGGGTTTGGGATGGACAAGGCGCTGATGAGTTGTTCGGAGTTTGGGATGGACAAGGCACTGATGAGTTGCTGCCGGCCACATGGCTTGGATCTCTCCATAATGGTCAGTAGGGCCTCATGGTGATATGGGTAAGGACCGCTGTTATGTAGGTGGTCCCGGTATGATAGGGTCCTCTTCCGTACAGTGAGAAGTAAGGGAAATCTGTACAGCAACGGCAAGCACTGTGGGAGGAGCTCTGATGGACTCGGAGGAGGTGGCTGCAGAATTCCCGATGGAATGTTTCTGTCCAGTTGGAGTCCCATTTGGATTGGTCTGGAAAGGTGACCCCAAACTTCACTGCCATAAAGAAGGATTGGGGTGATAATCCAGACTCCGGTGGGTTTAGGTGGTCCAGCTGTGTCCTGGTGGCATAGAAGGCTTGGCATGTCTTGTCTTTCAGTACCTCTATGGTTGGGTTGAATCCTCCTGATTGGTTAGGACAAGCTATGAGTAGCTGTAAGTTGTGTAATATAAAGGACGGGCTCTTTGTTTTGTGTTATTCCTTTGGAACGCTGTGATTTTTGTTTTCTTTGGGTTGGTTGGTAGTGCCCATGTGGCACTGCATTCCTCCAGCACTTCCAGGCTGTCTTGTTGGCCTCTCTCTGAAGTTGGAGGTCATCAGCAGACAGCGGGATCTTCATCTCGGGGTCATGTAGAGTCAGTGCCGGTGCCGGGGGGGACTCAGGAGCTGCAGCCAGTTGATTGGTGTAGATGTTGAAGAGGGTTGGACTTAGGCTGCAGCCCTGTCTGACTCCTGCCGGAAATGTTCGGTTCTTTTCCCATTCACCTTTCCGCTGCAGCCGTCCCTCTGTATAAGAACCACCCATGACTTCCCTCCCAGTCCAACCTCCAATAGTTTGAGGAACAGTCCCGAGCCAA